>NW_025932680.1:0-406 GCF_000764305.2 Hyalella azteca
AATTGACCAGGCCTTGCCAACGCATAAACATGGAAAGCCCGTGCCTCTGGCTTTATCAAATTCCCAGAAAAATCCTCAATCTTAAATTGAGAATCAATATATACATTTGAAAAGTGTTTTAACTTGTTTAGGGGACCAAAATTTGATGCACCCATACTTGTCGGATAATAATTAGCGGTAACTGATAAGCTTAATAAAGATAATAGAAAAATTAAGCATAAGTTGCTAAAAAAAGAATTGGCCCTTGAGGTAAAATAGTAAGAAAATTTCATTATAATAGAATTTCTTGAAGATGTAGCGTTATAAATAAGTTTCATTGGCTTAAAAAATATTTCTTATCAAAAAAAGAAAAATTATTCTCGTTAAACTGTTTTCTCCAAAAAAGATGCCAATAAAATTTGCAGCC
>NW_025932681.1:0-504 GCF_000764305.2 Hyalella azteca
GGTGGACATATTGAATGAAATTGTGGGAATTGTATCTCTGAACCTCTGACTACATAAATGAATTTTCAAACATTCACAATTGTGTTTCATTTCATAGTTCTAACCACTCAAATTTGCAACGCTAAATATTGATGACCTTGTAAACGCTGAAACCGCTATTATTATTATTACTTTATTATAAACGTGAAAAGGGCCGGACACGCCATCGATGAGCCATCGGTGTCCACCTATAATTAGAAATTCCACCTATAGCCGCAAATAATCATCGATGCGCCACCAATAATTTTTATTAGGGAGTGGACTGATAAGGTAGGTGGTGCCTCAATATATACTGGTTATTATTCTTTCATTACAGAAGAAGAGACGATTGAAGATCAGAAATCTTATTTCTCCACTATAGGTCGTTGGAGAGCCGCTCGGTTAGATAAATTGCGTGTTGTAGGAGAAGACAGCGAATGAATGGATTGTGATAATGATGGACGTTTTACATTGAGTGACCGTTGA
>NW_025932682.1:0-887 GCF_000764305.2 Hyalella azteca
TCTCTCTAATTTCTAAAGCATCAAAACCTTCAACTGTTCTTGCTATTTTTTCACGTCCAACTTCCCACCCCTTGAACTGATTTCCACTATTTTCCTTCAATTATTCTTCCTTCATAAAGTGTTTACCACACTGGGCATTTAAACCTCAGGTTCGTAGTGTTTTCAGGGTAAAAGTGAAATTTTGATAACTTATTTAAATTATACTTTGTTAAAACTTTCGCAAGATTTATAATTTGAATTCATTTCTTTACAGTATACCTTAATCCGATCCCGAGACTGGCTGGCCTTAATTTATTTGTACGTCACGCATTCGTCACCACTTTCCTTCATCGAGTGACCAACCCGCCATCTTCACCTTCACGTTCCCATATACTGAAGATTGCACTTTTGGATTCGGCTCTTATCGACTGAATATTTTTGCCTTTACTATGAAGATGAATCGTTCAAAGTCACTCAAAATTTTGTTTGATGAATTAAAATAAAATCTTCTTAGATTATTTCTTTAATTGAATCCCTGTCGATTGTGTGAAAACCTCACATTTATTCTATTTAAAAAAAATTAAATAGGTAACTTCAACATTAATCCTTCTCCTTATAACCTCTCAAAAAACGTTTCCAAATAGGATTTGCCTTTTAAGGAATATTGTATTTTTAATGTATTCATTTTCTCATGATAATATATAAAATCACATCATTATTGTATTTTCATCACATCATTTCTTCACGGCATCATTACAGGCTATTACACTGGATATTTCAGTTGCATTGTGCACTGGTTTCTTCAACTTCAGAAGTGATGATGTCATCTAGCAGAGGTTTTCATCTCACGAGTTATAATATTTAATTCAGTTAGTTAATGGTGACAGCGATGATAAAAATAAAGAAAC
>NW_025932683.1:0-766 GCF_000764305.2 Hyalella azteca
CGCGAGATTTCATACCTACTGAAATTATATGATATTAGAGCCGCGATATTTCAGACAAAAATAGGACTTTTCCAGACTAGGTGCTGGCCTGCTAGGCATTTCAAGTCTAAAACTCTGAACATATATTTTTGATTTTTCCATGGCTTTATCTAGTGACATTCTAGTCTGTTCTTGAACGCCTTCATACTTGGAGCGCCAACAATGTCATTGTCATTGGATAGGCTGTTCCACATGTTGGTGATTCAAAGCAAGAAGAAATGTTGTTGCCTGGAGAAGTTGCAGCACAGTTTATTTAGTTTGTTTTAGTATTTAGTTTTTTTGGGCTTTGATGCATAAAACTGGAAGGCTTGTAGTGTAATGTTTAAAAAAATTAAAATTAGGGGTCATTCTGTTAAATAGTTGAGAAATGAGAGAGTACGTAGCTAGGTATATTGTCATATTGATACTTGATAGGGTACAAAATTTATGCATCTTTAGCACTTGATATTTATAATAGCTATAAATATTCATATAGTAAATATATAAAATTTATATATTTATTTTATTATTTAATTTCTAGGACCTAGGTTATCACATGACATGGTAGGGTAAACGCGGTATATTCCGACATCGTAGGTAATTCCGTCACTTCTCTAGTTTTTCCTTTATATTAAGCTTTGTTTTAGTTCCATCGTTCATTGATGGTTGAAATGGTGACGTCATACATTTGGGTGTCGAAATACTGCAAAAACACTAGGTCTTGGCCATCTAGTGGGAAAATATTGAG
>NW_025932684.1:0-707 GCF_000764305.2 Hyalella azteca
ACACTCCACATCCAAGTGCACCTGTTGCAGGTCGGTCGCGTAGACGTCGCCTGCGCCGTACACCTTTAAAGGCAGCGCAGCGGCAAGCACTCAACGAATGACGCGTCCGAGACAGCGAGAAAAAAAAACTGAAGTTTCGGCCATCGTTTCAGCCATGAAACTGGGTTGGTGGCTGTGTCGAACAAGGAGCGAATAATTGATGATCAATGAGCAGTCGATGATGTTGGCCAAAGGCCGCAAAAATGAAAATTATGTACAACGATATTAAGGTAAGAAGTAAAGATTGAGAATGTACAATGAATGACGCTTAACAAGGGACACTCTAAAAGTAAACTGGAAATTCAACGCAAACTATTTATTATCGACAATCAAGAACTAAAATGAATGGAATGTGGTTCCAAAATAAATCTTTTATATTAATCAAGCTCTAAAGAAATGTACAAAGTTACCTTTTCATTATTATGTGCGGGCGAGTTACAATAATATTGATGTTATAGTAGAGACCTGATACGATCGTTTTTGTGGAATTCAACAAAATTTAATACGTCAAGAAAAACAAGAGTTTGTTCTTCACCAAGGACAACAGTTTTATCGTTGCATTAACAGGACGAACGAAAGAATTCGTATTTCTAATGACTTGTCAGTCAGTTATTGCAATCTGAACTAGAAAATTAATCCTATTGAGTTCTTATCGCAGGCTTCATCTA
>NW_025932685.1:0-559 GCF_000764305.2 Hyalella azteca
GCATAAAATTTATTAAAAGTCAAGATTATCGTGAAGTAGCGATGAATATGTTTTAATTTATTAATAAGATATCATACATATATGACGATGAAAAACATAATATATACTGGAGTATCTTAATATTATTGTCAGGTAGCGAGAAATTAAAAAGTGTGCAAATATATGTTATACGAGCATGCAACACAATATACAAACATTGTAAGCTCAGCCTGACTGCAAATAATGTAAACCAAAACTATCCGCGAACCAGAGCCAAGCTATGAACTTTCAGCTCAACCGCCAAGATATGTACTCCCACATCCAGCTGTCATAAGTAAAAAAAAACACAAGGCCTACAAAGATTAGATCTAATTGTAAATAGGCAGAAAACGTGACAATTCACAGTACTTGAGATTAAGTTTATTCGGATGGTAGTTTTGTAAAAATGATGAATGCTCAAAGAACATTAATTTTGAACTAAATATCTATGTGAACTCATAAGAACAAAGACGTTTCATAATGCAATCCACTTGAAACTCTGACATGCGACGCAATGCTTGGCTGAGGACTCGATCATGAC
>NW_025932686.1:0-1141 GCF_000764305.2 Hyalella azteca
AGGAGAACTGCCAGCAAACCTAATGGTTGTTGCATTAAACTATTACCTTATGCAGAGTACCAGAGCTAGTGGCTGGTGCATTAAACTATTGCCTTATGCCGAGTACCAGGGCTATTGGCTGGTGCATTGAGCTATTACCTTATGCCGAATACCAGGACTAGTGGCTGGTGCATTAAACTATTTCTTTATGCAGAGTATCAGAGCTAGTGGCTGGTGCATTAAACTATTTCTTTATGCAGAGTATCAGAGCTAGTGGTTGGTGCATTAAACTATTTCATTATGCCTAGTACCAGGGCTAGTGGCTGGTGCATTAAATTATTTATGCCGAGTAGCAGGGCTAGTGGTTGTTGCATTAAACTATTTCATTATGCCTAGTACCAGAGCTAGTGCTGGTGGCATTAAACATTGCCTAGTCCCAATTGACGGGGTTATTTAATGCACCAAAATTAAATAATGCAGAATAAATAAGAAGTTCCTTTTGTTCGAGGTTCGTTCATTAGGGCTAATTTTCCCCTCAGGGGGGACTTCTGACGCGTGTCTGTGCTCGTCAGAAGTCCTACGGGATCTCGCGCTCCTAGGGGGATTGTTCCTGAGCGCCCCACCGCTGAGCTCGCGGTGTCTGACTGTAGGTCTCAGTTGTGGGGTCAAGTTATTATGTAGGTAGGATTCCTTACAGCAAGTTATTATGTAGGTAGGGGCCCGTAGGATTCCTTACATTAAGTTATTATGTAGGTAGGATTCTTTACATTTCCCTTCTCTGTCTCTCTCGTGCGGGGGGCCGCCGTTCCGTGTAAGCGACCTCTTGTTCGAGTGTCTTCGTTTCTGTTGCTTTTCACCTGTCCCTCCTTGTCACTTCGTCTCTTTGAGATGCTAACGCTGCTTCTTTCGAGCCAGCTTCAGCGGGCTGGACAAACCATTATACTACTACTACTACTACTACTAGGGCTAATTTTGACCTTAATTACGATTAAGTCGATGTCTTGAAAAAGATTATAATTAGAAGATTAAAAGATTATAAAAGATTATAATTACATTTTACACCTTGACCTTGAATTCTTAAATTTGAAATTATCGATGGTTATGTAAGTTATAACCGTTCATTTATGAATAATTAATCAAATCCATAATACAGTTGTACTTC
>NW_025932687.1:0-310 GCF_000764305.2 Hyalella azteca
CTGGTGTTGGTTCTTGTTTCAAATTCTAGTAATCCTTCTGGGACCTTGTACAAACCATGAGTATACTTGTATACTTCAATGAGGTCACCACGCAGTCGACGATAACGGAGACTGGGAAGCTTCATAATCTTCAATCTTTCTTCATAAGACATGCCCTCTAAGCCAGGAATTATCCTTTTCGAGTCTCGGTGACCACACAACGTTTCCAAATTCTAGGTTCGGGCGCACGACAGAGGTGAACAACAGCTTCATCATTTCTATATCTAGGTAGTCGTAGGAGCGTCTGATCAGCCCAAGCAGTTTATTGGAT
>NW_025932688.1:0-323 GCF_000764305.2 Hyalella azteca
TAATTTTATTCCAAGCTTAAAAATTCAGCGAGACGTGACTCAAGAATACGCAATTGAATGAGAATACCCAAGTAACGTGTATAAATTACGAATTAAATAGCATTAAATTTGCCAGTTTATAAAAATGCAATGAAATTGTAATATCTTCAATATATTTAATAGGCATGACTTTCTTCACACTTAATAGAACGAATATTCAACACAAATAGGAGTGAAAAGTTTTGTACTATATAAGATTGGTATCTATAACTCGTGGGCCGTTGGGTTTCAAATCGTTGAAGTATTTTAGACAGTTTTTTATGTTATTTATTCAGTTCTTCAAG
>NW_025932689.1:0-5624 GCF_000764305.2 Hyalella azteca
GGATAATGTAAACAAACTGCTCATGCAGTTTGTTTACACAAACTACACAAACTTGTTGAGCTATGCAAAGCAATGTACTCTGAAAGCCAGTTTGGCTGGTGAGCCATAAGAGTAAGACATATTCCCTATACTGGTGTTTTTTTTGAAAGGCAACTTCAAAGTCCAGGGGCTGTATTATCAAAACTTTGTAAGTACGCAAAATCGACTTATGAGTGGCGTTGCTATGACAACGTAATACTAGCGGTGGTATTATCAAAACATTTGAGTGGGAAAAATTTGAGCGGTAAAGACATTTACGCTTTATTTATGCTTTTAGCTAAGACTTGCGTACGAAAGTTTTGATAATGCCAAAATTAGGGTGTACTTACGTACCACATAACTTTTTTGTCGTAAGTACAAAAAGTTACGAAGTTTTGATAATCCGGCCACAGGCCCTATACCTGTCTCTTATACACATCTAGATGTGTATAAGAGACAGACGAATCTCTTNGGGTACTTCAAAAATTCATAACTTTTGCAACTCACATGCTATAATTTTGAGACACGTTTCTTTCAATTCGTAATAAAATTATCTATGGGCTCTAGAGCCCCAATTTCAAATTTTCTCCATCCTTTTTATTTCATGCGCGTTTTTCCATTTTTTGATTTTGAAGATTTGATTTGAAGCTTCAAATTCATAGCAAAAATCAAAAAGTCAATTTTTGATTTTTAACCAAAACGGCCCCCTTGAGACTGGCTAGGCTTGGTGCCCCCACTTCCTTCATACCAGTGAATTGTTCCATGTATAAGTTTGAGTGTAATATTGTAGTAGCATGACTGTGATATATAAATGTTGATAAACTATTTATTTCATTGTAAAATGTTCAAATATGTCAAAAAATGCCAAAATGTGTACCCACTATACAGTACATATGTACTCACTATACAGTACATGTACTGCCACTGTACAGTACATGTACTGCCACTATACCTGTCTCTTATACACATCTAGATGTGTATAAGAGACAGGTTTAGCATAGACCTGATGGGTGTCCAAGTTTAGCATAGACCTGACGGGTGTCCATGTTTAGCCATGAGCTGACGGGTGTCTCGTTGTGTTGTGCAGGTATCACCGCATGACGGCAACTGAGACACCCGAAGAGCGGCATAGACGAAATATGAAAGCTAAAGAGAGGTCAGTATGACTGAACTGCTTCTTTAAATAAATCAAAATATACAATTGTATGAACCATTACTTCATTAACATAATTAATGAAGCAATATAAAAAACAGTTATTATTTTATATTAAAATGGAAATATAATTGAATGAACTCTTAGTTCATTAACATAATTGATGACCTATCACAGAAACACAGTTAAATAATCTATTACCTAGTACATTATCATAATTAATGAACTATTTTTAAAAGCATACTTTAATGAAATATTAGTATACATTCAGATAAACCTACAGCACAATCTACTGTCCAGTGGGGGAACGGAACTTGTAAGCTGCCTTTTGTAACCAATCATTTTCAACAACAAAAACATTGCTAAATGCAGAAGAAACTGAGTTTTTTATTTTGTTGAATAATATTTGTCTGATGAGATCTAGCAAAGTTAATGACAAGGGCTTAAACTTTCAAAAAAGTTAAGAGATCATAAGTTCATCAGCCAATCATTGACAGCCTTATGAGCTAAATGCACCAATCACAGATAAGAAAATAGAGCGTAAGTACTTACGTTCACTTAGCCAGTTTTGAAAGTATGGCCCCGGGTTAGGAGCTTTTGTTGTGACTGTTGCTTTTCTTCATCTTCATCATTCATGTGGCTTGAATGACATGAATTGGAGCCTGCTTGACTAAATTAGTTTAGTTATACTTTCTAGATGTCGTTAATGAGTGCTTCATTTTCTTGTTATTTGCTTAGTGTCTTCATAGTTCTTTTTTAATATATTTATTGGAAATATCTTCTACAAAACTTCTTTGTCCATGGCTGCAGCATGGATTTCATTATTCTGATTCATTCATTAGGAGTAATTAAAATTCATTAGGAGGAATGAATTTTAATTACTAAAATTGAATTTATTAGGAGTAATGAATTATGATTACTTGAAAGTGAATTGTGAAAAAAATTTATTTTTAAATTTCAAGTGTTGAATGTGTTGAAGAATCAAAGTAAATATCAGTAAATGAAACTGGTTATGTAGTAAAACAAGGAAGGCTTGGCAATCCAAGCTTTATTGAAGCAAATTTACAGTTACCCAAAATAAGAGTAATTGACATCAAATACTAGTCAATAAATTGCAACACAAATCTAACCAACAACAGAAACAATTATATGATAGAACTTGCATTAATGTACAACTAGGTAAAACAACTGAGTACTGCAATGTTAGGCTTAATGCTAACACAAGAAACAAATTGAACTTTTATTGTGGGACTTGATCCCAAAGACAACAGGTCCTAAGCTTGAGTAAGCAGATGTATAAAGAAATTAGGGATGAGACCAGCTCCTGAAGTTAANATGCAGGTACCTGTCTCTTATACACATCTAGATGTGTATAAGAGACAGGTATATGAGTGACTATTATACAACTCATTATTTTCCAGACTCATATACAACTTTTCAGGTTTACAAGTCGTATACCGGTATGAGTCTGGAAAATTGCAAGTCAGATACGAGTGGCTTGTATACGACTTGCAATTTTCCAGACTCATATACAACTTTCCAGTTTTTTATGACCAGTGCGCACCCTGACTTAGAAACTTGATCATAACATTGGTTTTGATAGTTTCTTTGATCACATTGACCTATAAAGATTATAAGCACCTTGCACTTACTTGAGCCTATTAGATAACTTGGTTGTTGGGCATGCAGGTACCATCGTCTCAAGACTATGTTGACGCCCGAGGAACTGGCTCGACGCAACCAAATGGCCAAAGAAAGGTACGCTGCGTTACTGCGCGATGCCGTCTTTTGCTTTTTGTAATTGCTCATCCTTTCTTTTTCTTTGCACGTAATAACAATATTAATGTCGTACTTGTGCTATTTTGTTACTGAGACTTTCATACCATTTTTAGAAAAAACCTTTTTTTTATGCAAGTGCGAATAATATAAATGGGTTATTTTTTTACCAAGTTTTTATACCACTTCAATAGATAATTTTTCTCTTTTGCATGGAACAAGATGAGTATAGATGGAAAACAGTTTCATTTTTATTTGGTTTTGTTGCCAAATTGTTCATGTCACTTCTTGCTTCAATGTCATGCAGAGAGCCTTAAGCATTTTTATAAAATGCCTCAATTTGATTTATTTTTGAAAATTTTTATTAAGAAGAAGATTCATAATTTTGCTCATTGTGAATTTGCATCCATAATTTTTTGAAGCAAAGTCAATGAAATTAATTTTATTAAAATTATATCAATATCTACCAAGAATGAATATTCAGTGAACTCTGCTACATTTGTTTTGTACTTTGATCTAATTTGTTGCAAAGATTTCTTGATTTTGTATTGATTTCTCTTCCTACATATTCATACTTTTTTATTGATATTTTATCTTGATAAACTCAAAGAATATTTCCCAATTTGCACCACTTGAAGCTTTCTCTCTTATATTATTGCTTTTCTTCCTTTATGTACGTTTTTGCTATCACAACTTGAATGTTATGTTAACAAAATTATTTTATGTAAGAGAGTTCAACAACAAAATGAAACTTCAAATTGTGGGCTAGTCTTGACACAACAATATATTACATACTGGCAGTACAATCACTTACTGGCAGTACAATCACTTACTGGCAGTACAATGTACTTACAAAGACCTTCATTGCCAGTAATGAGACTTGAGGCAGTAAATAAATTCTTTAAAGTATTGCAATTTACAGTAAAAAAATATAACTCAGTACTCACTGCAGTGAGCGACAGAGAGCGCATTTTCTTGTGAACAAAAACATGAAGTCACGGACGGACAGACAGACAGACGGACGGACGGACGGACGGACATGATGAGTGCAATAGCGTTTTTTTAATAAATGAGAAAATGCACTAAAACCATATCAAATTCTTTTTTGATGAAACTGGGGATGCTTCAATTTATTGTCAACATAAAAGAGTGGCATTGGTCACATGGGCTCCTTTGGGTCAGGACTTGGACCTCACGGCCATGCGACTCCTCGGCCTTCATCGGTGGGGGCACTCAACCAGCTTGGCCAGCCGTGAGTCATTGGTGTCTGACATATATTTTTTTTAGGTTTTATGTTTGTTCTTATATATGTGTTTGAATAACTATCTTGAATTGCTTTGCTGAACACAAATTTAGCACTTTTAAATGTTTGGTTGCATTTCAAATTTTACATTTTTATCTCATATGTGTCATGAAATACAGAAAATCTGTAATGCCAGTGTAGCAGCAACTGTAGTGATTCATTTCAATTTACTTCTCAAGTACCTATTCTATATATTATTTGTCATGAAATTATTAATTTGTAATGACAGTATATCAGTGCCATGTGCTAATGCCTTATGTTATTGTATTGTGATGCAGTCGCCTGAAGCGCAATGGAGAGCTCTACAAGACCAAGAACTACGTCTACAACCGAGCCTTGTACGAGCAGAAGATGGCTAATGAGTCACCAGAGCAGCGAGCCAAGAGACTAGAATATGCACGGCAAAGGTCAGTAATATTAATAATACTACTTGATATTATTAGTTACTTGTTACATATGTATTCCATTTAAGTTTTTTTTCTATGGTTAAGAAATCTATGGGTTTGAAAAGTATATTTAACAATTGGCAATTAAGAAGCACATCCAAATTACCAAGTGTTATGTTGTTAATTAAGAATTGGCAGTTTGAACAGTTTGCTAACATGTTTTCTGATCATCCCAAAGAGTTTGAGTAGTAATATGTGCATTTACTGCCTCTTTTGTTGATGGAAATTATCTAATGTGTGATATTTTTGACCAATTTGCTCTGTTTGGGGAAGTTTGAAGAGATGTGATGATATTGTAATTGAAGGAATTCAAAAAGTTGCATAATAAATTTGATATTGAATAATGTTCAATGCAGCTTATAATGCCTATTTATCTGTTGAAATTTGGCCTGTATTGCTTGAGTATTAGCTCATTAAATATATAAACTATTGCAATAAAATTAAATTCATAAAGTTCATGAAGGGAAGAATAAACATTAATATTGCAATAGCCTCTCTCGCAAATTGTTCAACTACATTTATAACTATTTATAAATCTGTTTCAACAATTTTATTTATAATATAATAATAGTTAGCATAAATAACTGTGAGTGAATCTTCATCATCAGGCCATTAAAAAACTACCCGTAACATTAAACATGATACAGAATATATGAAGATTATCATATTCATGTATTCTGAATATAATATAAAATGGGGCTCATGTACAAATCATATAATATGCCTAAATCACATGACATGGTTTGTGTCAGCGGTGAAGAGCTTCCCATGTACACATCTTTATAGTGATACCAAGTCAATCTGGCATTTAAGTAGTACATGTGGTGGCCTAAGTACACATTGCAGCCTAAGTACATGTAGCGGCCTAAGTACACATTGCAGCCTAAGTACATGTAGCGGCCTAAGTACACCTAGCAGCCTAAGTACA
>NW_025932689.1:5783-132856 GCF_000764305.2 Hyalella azteca
GCTGTAGTCCTAACACACAGCAGCTGTAGTCCTAACACACAGCAGCTGTAGTCCTAACACACAGCAGCTGTAGTCCTAACACACAGCAGCTGTAGTCCTAACACACAGCGGCTGTAGTCCTAACACACAGCAGCTGTAGTCCTAACACACAGCAGCTGTAGTCCTAACACACAGCAGCTGTAGTCCTAACACACAGCGGCTAGAGGCTAGAACTTGGTAAAGTAGAGCTTATTTAAACAAATATTTTTCTCTGCAAGTTCAATTGCATTTTGAAAGCATATGTAAATGATAGTATGCTGGATCTTACAAATGAACCTGAACTTCAAACATAGGAAGTAAGAAGAGTAGAGCAACATTCACTCACCTTCATTGATATATTCAAATTTGTATTATTCATATGCATTTAAATTTCTCACAACCAGTAAGTGTGTACAAAAATAAGAAATTTATAGATGGGCTCTGCTTGTGCAGATAAGTTTAATTTGAAACAATTTCTGTTATTTATTGTAGCATTGTTGAACTTTCCCAGGTAATTAGATGAACATTGTACAATTGAGCATGAATATATTCTCAAGAATCTATCATCTTATGATGAAATGTTTGGCTGTTTTTTATGTTGGGCTGTCATTTAATTTATTGGTGGGAATTTGTTGTGAGTAGATTCATCATTATACACTGTTAGAAAAATTACGGTTAACGGTATTACCGGCGTTTCAGTGGCCGGTCGGCACGTGAAAAGAAACACCGGGTCACCGTTTTTATTCCAATTTAACACTAGAAATCGTAAAACATCTGATAAAAATGGCGAAACTGTTTATTTTCACGGGGCGACCGGCCACTAGAACGCCAGTGGGACCGTTTTTTCACCGTTTTTTCCGACAGTATATTATTGCAAATAATAGTGAGTTAACATGTTGGGTGCGGTTCATTATATTATATTATTGCATATAATAGTAGGTATGCAATAATAAGCTCTCACCAAACTTCTAACTGCCCACTGGTGCTATTACATTCAAGTTCCAATTGAACCTTCTAGTTTAAAATGATAAATATGCCTTTCCTTGCAATTAAATGAAAAAGTTAAACATATTTTCTATTTCAAACCTTTATATTTTATTATCAACACGATGTCTTAAAAATTGCAATAATAACGAATTATGTTTTTTTGAACATTCCATACCATTTTTATGAACGACATCCAAGAGTTATCTTGCACTCAATGTGTTGATGTATAATCCCAGGGTGCGTACCAGTCATGGAAAGCCTGGAGAGTTGTATACAAGTCTGGAAAATTACTAGTATACATCATGTTCCAGACTTGTATACAACTTGAAATTTTCCAGACTCGTAATTTTCCAGACTTGCATATGACTCATAATTTTCAAGACTCGTATATGTCCCGTAATTTTCCAGACTCGGATACAACTCGTAATTTTCCAGACTCGTATACAACTTTCCATGTTTTCCATGACTGGTACGCACACTGTAATACTATATAATGTATATAGTATAATATAATACTATATAATGTGTATAAATAATATAATTTAATCCATGCATACTGCCTCTGTTTGGCCATTTCACACCTCAAAGTTTTGTGACAAGAAATTGGCACTTGACTTCTTGTTCAATATTGTTTCTTTAATAAGTCACTTGAGATTACATTTTCTTCCATAATATTTACATTGTTGTCCAAAAACAATTTTTTAAAATTCTTATCTAGAAAATCAAAGGAAATTTTTTGTTATAAATTTGTTATAATTAACATGAAAAATCCACTTTGAAAGATAAATCTGTCATCAGACTCAATTTGCAAAACAAGAATAAATATGTATGTTAAATTATCTAATTTTAATTATTTTGATTATAAAGTCTATCTGATCTGATATTGTTGGCTATTCTATGAATTAATGAATTTTTTACAATGAAATTAACCACATTTTAATTCATACATGCACCTGTGACCTACGAAATGATACCCTTATTGTGCCAACAATTGTCAACAATACTACAAGTCTAAAATATTTATTATGTATTAATAATATGTATTAGTTAAAATATTGTATGTAATATTGTATCCTAGTTAGTTATTGTATCCTAAAAACTAGGATACAATATTACCATAAAAATGTTCTTCTTTTAAATAAAACAAGTTTCAACTTCATAACGTTCATAGTTTTTTTTTATTTACAAATTAAAAGGGTCAGTTAATTCTGGTTCACCCTGTATATCGATATATCAACTTCATAGGTTAAAAATAACATCACATCCACAGTATAAACAAATTATTCTAAATGATGTTAGAGACACAATAAGAGACAATGTGTCTAATTGTGTCTTTAGTTTGGTGCATAAATTATTCATTTTGAATTCATAATTAAATTAATGTGAATTTATCAAATTGATTCCATAATTTAGAATAGCCCTGTATAATACTTCATTAATAGACTCTGAATTGGCCAAACAGGGGCGGGTGCTAGACAAACCAACAATTAATTTGCTTCTGTTAATGAATTATCATTTAACTTAGTAGTACTCGTATAAATGTATAAACTTCATCACTGTAGCAATGTCACTCAATTGCTAGAGTTAAAAACTGTAGAAATTTAGAAGTAAAAAAAATTCACAAAATTCACCATTACTTTATGGAAAACATTTTGCAGTCCAGCTCTATTAATTAAGCTGGATGCCAAAATATTTGTGTAAAAATATGGCAAATTATTATGAAATTTTCTGTTTTATATTTAAGTACCAATCTTTTTTCTGTTGGATATGTATTTTTTATTGTTATTTATTCCATGAATTTTAATATGAATATAATATTATCTGAGCACCATTGCACCCACATTTAATGTTTAATCTAATTAACATTAAAAAATCAAACTTGTATTTATATGTTTTTTTAAAGATATTATATAGAAGAAAATATTACCAATTATGCAAATTGTATCTGGAATGGCATTTGTGTTGTATTAAGTTGGGTGAAAATTTTGAATTTGGCTTCTAACATTAATGTTTTTAAACATTTACTTTATTTTTATACATTTAAAAACTCATTTGGCTTGTTACGTTCCAATATTGTGCCATATTGTATGGCTTTGCTCGTGCATGTTACATGAATGTCAGTTGGTGAATATTCATGTACAACATAAAATGGTATAAATTATTTATTTCAAAATAATTTGTCATTGGGGCCATGAAGCACTGTTGAGGACAGTGTATAGAAATAGTTAACAACTTCAGAATAGTTAACTGACATGTAATGCTTGATGCCCTGCCCCTCAGTTACCACACAATAGATATGTAGTACTTTATACCCCACTTTCAGTTATGATACTGATGACAAAAGTACTTTTATCATCCAATTTCTCGTCTGATTGGCAGGTTTAGCTTGACAAGCCGTCAGTGCCTGGCTGATGGAGTTACAAATTCTTATCAACTTTTAATGGTACCTCTACTGATGTGAAATGCTTGTTATCCTGCAGGTACCACAGGATCAAGGATACGCTCACCCCTGAGGAGCTGATGCGGCGCAACCAGCGCGCCAAGGAGCGGTCAGTCACGCCTGTCTGAATAATGATACACTTTAGTGCTTGTGTGAGTTATTATGACCCAGTCTGGACTGGAAATGAGGGCGTGTCAGTCCTGGGTGAGGAAAAGTGTGTCACTATTTGGACTATTTGACCAATTAATTTTCTGTGTATATTTGTATTGAATTTTGATCTTATTTTATCTTTGTTTTCCTTCTCTCATTTGAACAGTTCTGTGTGATGTGCTTGTGTTGTGTAGGTGTATTGTTTTGTGTGAGGTGTTTGTGTTGTGTAGGTGTATTGTTTTATAATAGGGAAATTATTTATTGTTTATACACTTGAATGCTGGCAGGTGCACTTGAATGCTGGCAGGAACACTTGAATGCTGGCAGGAACACTTGAATGCTGGCAGGAACACTTTAATACTTGATGGTAAACTGCAATAAGCTATTGTAATGTTAGGTTTATCAAATTGAGTTTAACCTTTACGCTTGACTTAACTTACCTTCACCGCCACGGAAGTTGGCGGGCAACTGATGGGATGATGTAAACAAACTGCTCATGCAGTTTGTTACACAAACTACACAAACTTGTTGTTACACAAACTTACTACAAACCTGTTGAGCTATGCAAAGCAATGTGCTCTGAAAGCCAGTTGGGCTGGTGAGCCATAAGAGTAAGACATATTCCCTGTACAGGTGTTTTTTTGAAAGGCAACTTTAAAGTCCAGGGGCCATACTTTCAAAACTCGCTAAGTGAACGTAAGTACTTACGCTCTATTTTCTTGTCTATGATTGGTGGATTTTGCTTGAAAGGCCGTCAATGATTGGCTGATGAACTTACGATCTCTTAACTTTTTTTGAAAGTATGGCCCCTGTTTGATGGTAAAGGGTCAAGTAACACAAGTAGTTTAAGTATCCCCCAACATGATGAGCAACGATGAAGCCTCCTGATGATGAGCATAATAGAGGCCAGCCATATGCATTATAAAGATTTTCCCATATTTTGGAGAAAGTGATTAGATTCAAGACTTGTATCAGATTTATTGAAGGTGAGTTTCAGCATATAAAGACATGACAATTTTTTAATATGAAATAAAAAAGTTGACATGGCATTCAACACTATGATGAAGATAACATACAAAAGAAAGACATCACACTAAATGTGTTAACCAAATCATCTGAGGATTTGGGGGTAAATTTTGAATAACAAAGTATTGGAACAAATAGCAAATTGGTTGAGTACAGTCATGGGTCTATAAACATTCTATATACTGAATGATATTGGCTCCAGACTACACCTCCTATTCCATTATTAAGGGATGAAATCAGTGGTGCACAAGAAGCCTCTACATGCATTATTCAATTAAAACATTATTCAATTAAAAAAAATTCAATAAGAAATACTCTCTGGTCTTCAATGAAACCTGCATTAAAGAACAGCTTCTGCCAAACTACACAAATATTTAATTAAAAAGGCATGATACTGTTGCATAATACAGGGTAAATGCTTTGATGTTCTATGTTAGTCATTCTCTGGCTAAATGATTCCCATGCATTGTCACAAGTTGATTTTGTGTAGGCCTGAAGTGCATACAATAGAGGAGTAAAAAAATCTTCATATCATACTATTATTTTCTTTTGTGGACCCCAGCCAAATAAATTCTCTTTGAGGGATTTCAAAATAAACAATTTCTAGAGATGCCAAAATGTAATTAAAAATTGTAAAAAGATGAAATTAAGCATAATTTTTACCCTAATGTTTTATTTTCTGAAATTATCCTTGATTCTCGAGGTGATAATGCTAAGATAATCATTATTAATCAATTATAAATCAGTGAACAAAATATGGCAAAAGTCCCTACAATCAGCTTTATCATCTCAATAATTGAGGCAAACTTCTTAAAATTTAATAATAAAGGTAAATTACACTGAAATTCACATACTTCAAAATATTTAATGGCTTTTCAGCAACTCTAGAAATTGCTGGTTTTAAAAATTCTTTGAAGGAGATTCATTTGGTAGAGGCCATTGTAAAATAATCATTGCCAGATAACAGATTTTAAAAAAGTTTTTTTCTCGATCCATCCTAGTGTCCAAGTTTAGCATAGACCTGATGGGTGTCCAAGTTTAGCATAGACCTGACGAATAGACCTGATGGGTGTCCAAGTTTAGCATAGACCTGATGGGTGTCCAAGTTAAGCATAGACCTGATGGGTGTCCAAGTTTAGCATAGACCTGACGGGTGTCCAAGTTTAGCATAGACCTGATGGGTGTCTAAGTTTATCATAGGCCTGATGGGTGTCCAAGTTTAGCATAGACCTGACGGGTGTTCAAATTTAGCATAGACCTGATGGGCGTCCAAGTTTAACATAGACCTGATGGGTGTCCAAGTTTAGCATAGACCTGATGGGTGTCCAAGTTTAGCATAGACCTGAAAGGTCTCCAAGTTTAGCATAGACCTGATGGGTGTCCAAGTTTAGCATAGATATGATGGGTGTCCAAGTTTAGCATAGACATGACGGGTGTCCAAGTTTATCATAGACCTGACGGGTGTCCAAGTTTAGCATAGACCTGACGGGTGTTCAAGTTTAGCATAGACCTGATGGGTGTCCAAGTTTAGCATAGACCTGACGGGTGTCCATGTTTAGCCATGAGCTGACGGGTGTCTCGTTGTGTTGTGCAGGTATCACCGCATGACGGCAACAGAGACACCCGAAGAGCGGCATAGACGAAAATGGCTGCAGCATGGTTTTTATTATTCTGATTCATTCATTAGGAGTAATTAAAATTCATTTGGAGGAATGAATTTTAATTACTAAAATTGAATTTATTAGGAGTAATGAATTATGATTACTGGAAAGTGAATTGTGAAAAAAAAGTTATTTTTAAATTTCAAGTGTTGAATGTGTTGAAGAATCAAAGTAAATATCAGTAAATGAAACTGGTTGTGTAGTAAAACAAGGTAGGCTTGAGCATTCAAGCTTCATTTAAGCAAATTTCCAGTTACCCAAAATAAGAGTAATTGACATCAAATACTAGTCAATAAATTGCAACACAAATAACCAACAACGGAAACAATTATATGATGGAACTTACATTAAGGTACAACGAGGTAAAACAACTGGGTACTGCAATGTTAGGCTTAATGCTAACACAAGAAACAAATTGAAATTTTATTGTGGGACTTGATCCCAAAGACAACAGGTCCTAAGCTTGAGTAAGCAGACATATAAAGAAATTAGGGATGAGACCAGCTCCTGAAGGTAAGCTTGGTAGTGGTATCACTAGAGGTTCACCCTTGGGCCAGGTTCATTCAAAAACAAATGAACCTGGCATAACATAACTGTGAAGAAATAAAAACCTTGATAGGAAGCACTCATACACTTAGGTATAGCAAAATTGTTATACAACTTAGTAAGTAGAAAAGAATTACAACTTATAAATCAAAGTATGTACCTACACTCCATCCACAACAAAAAAGGTTTCTGAATTGCACCTATGGAGTGGCCAAAAGCCCCAATCAAATTGACTGATGTGTCCCACTGGATATGCAGGTATTCTATAGAAACTAAAATTAGCTGTTGAATAATTTGGACTCAAAATCAAAGCTGGACAAGCTGACAGGTATGTCTCACTATTCCAGTATTTTAAACAATTATGGCACTCTAGTACTCACCTTAAAATCTTTTACCTACAAGTGGTTAAGCAGCAATATCAAGAGAATAACTGAGGCCATATATATATATACAGGGAAATTGTAAGTTAAAGTAGGGACAGTCTCCAATATTAATTATTTAATTAATCGGTTGAAATAAATAAGCCTTTCCATAGGGTTAGAAACATAGAATTGACCAAAAGGAGCACAAGCTCAAAAGTGAAGGTGGCCTTGCCACAAGAAAAGGCTAATCCCAAGTTTAATAAGGAGTCAGCCCTCTTTTAATTAAAGGAGAGCAAACTTGTACATGCTAAAAAAATAAATGAAACGAAAATCAAAGAGTGATCACTCTAGGTAATAATTAGGGAGGGATGGCTTGACACTCTCCTACCTGAGCAACATTAATTGGACGTTTTCACCTGTAAATCTTTCTTCAAACTTCCCTTATTTACAAACCCATACCTATCAAAATGTATGGAGAAAAATAATTTACAACTCAAGAAATATGCAAATTTTCAACATCACCTGGGTTCAACAAATGGGTACAACAACTTGTGTATTAAATAATATTATATTCCAATTTGCAGGGAGTCAAAGTTCTTCAGATGACATTAACAGTTCAAAAGGCAGGTCTCAGCAAGGATTTATAATCTATTTAATGACATTTTGAATGTATCAACATTAATTTTCAAGTTAATAGAAGCATTGAAGACTGAAATATAATGCATTCTCTGGTCATTAGTAATATGTGTTCCAACAGTGAAATTCTGCCATCTAATGCTAAAAAATATTACTGCACAAAATATTACTACTGACACTACCAGTACATTGCTGCTGCACTGCACCCTCTTCAATAAAAATATCAAATGACCAATAATGTGGGGACATGCCATTTCTTTGTTTAAATTCATTTCCATTTTAAACATTTCATCCAAAGGATGTGTGAGGCCTCATTCAAGTACTTATTTATAACTCACAGTAACACATTATGAACAGAACATTACTTCTTGAAAATAAAATTTGGATATTGTTACTTATGGCCTTGCTGATATGGTGCATAAGGGCCATTTCTATGTGATAATTTTGCCTATAAATATGATTTGTGTTTTTTGAGTCACTTTGATTACACTGACCTAGTACTAAGCTTCATAAGCAGCTTGCTCTTACTTCTTCTTCTTAAATAACTTGGTGATTGGGCCACTAGAGTAAATGTTGACACCTGAGGAATGATAGTGTGATTGATGTGAGGGTTGATAGTCACATTATTTACACTGATTTAGTCTTGATAAGTTTAATGTGCACCTTGCACACACGTCAGCCAGAGATATAGCGTGGTTGTTGGGAAACTCACAAATATCTTTTAAATTTGTTATGAATAGATTTATCATTATACACTGTTAGAAAAATTACCGTTAACGGTATTACCGGCGTTTCAGTGGCCGGTCGGCACGTGAAAAGAAACACCGTGTCGCCGTTTTTATTCTAATTTAACACTAGAAATCCGTAAAACATCTGATAAAAACGGCGAGACAGTTTATTTTCACGGGGCGACCGGCCATTAGAACGCCAGTGGGACCGTTTTTTCACTGTTTTTTCTAACAGTGTATTATTGCATCTAATAGTGAGTTAACATGTTGGGTGTGGTTCATTATATTATTTTATTACATATAATATGTAATAATATGCTCTTCCCAAACTTCTAACTGCCCACTGGTGCTATTACATTCAAGTTCCAATTGAACCTTCCAGTTTAAAATGATAAATATGCCTTTCCTTGCAATTAAATAAAAAAGGTAAACATATTTTCTATTTCAAACCTTTATATTTTATTATCAACATAATGTCTTAAAAATTGCAATAATAACAAATCATGTTTTTTTTCAAACATTCCATACCATTTTTATGAATGACATCCATGGGTCATCTTGTCTTGCACTCAACGTGTTGATGTATAATCCCAGGGTGCGTACTGGTCATGGAAAGCCTGGAAAGTTGTATACAAGTCTGGAAAATTACTCGTATATGTCAGGTTCCAGACTTGTATACGACTCGTAATTTTCCAGACTTGTATATGACTCGTAATTTTCCAGACTTGTATATGACTCGTAATTTTCCAGACTTGTATGACTCGTAATTTTCCAGACTCGTATGACTCGTAATTTTCCAGACTTGTATATGACTCGTAATTTTCCAGACTTGTATACAACTTTCCATGTTTTCCATGACTGGTACGCACACTGTAATACTATATAATGTATATAGTATAATATAATACTATATAATACTATATAATGTGTATAAATATTATAATTTAATCCATGCATACTGTCTCTGTTTGGCCCATTTCACACCTCAAAGTTTTGTGACAAGAAATTGGCACTTAACTTCTTGTTCAATATTATTTCTTTAATGAAATAGTATTTAATTTTCTTCCATAATATTTACATTGTTGTCCAAAAACAATTTTCTTCATTCTTATTTAGAAAATCAAAGGAATTTTTTTAGAAATTTGTTATAATTAACATGAAAAATCCATTATAAAAGATAAATCTGTCATCAGACTCAATTTGCAAAACAAAAATATCTATGTTAAATTATCTAATTTTAATTCTTTTGATTATAAATTCTATCTGATCTGATATTGTTGGCTGTTCTATGAATTAATGAATTTTTTACAATTAACCATATTTTAATTCATACATGCACCTGTGACCTATGAAATGTTATCCTTATTGTGCCAACAATTGTCAATGTGATACAATACAATGAGTCTCAATTATATGTCTGATGGAAATGATGAAAAAAATCCTATTCAAGAGATTAATATACTCTTTGCCATATTTAATTTAACTGATAAATCTTATAAAATTAATGTATAGATCAGAAAATTATATTGAACAATTGGCATATAAGAAACGTATCCAAAACTTGCTAATTTATAAAATAAACTGTATGAATTACAAACATATATTGAACAATTGGCTAATAAGAAGCATATTAAGATTAACAAATTGTAAAATTGTTCAGGTATCAGAAACAGAAGAGCTACGCCTCTGCGGACGAACTGGCTAGGAGAAATGAAATGGCCAAAGAGAGGTAGGTGGTGCATGGAAATATCATATAAATATTTAATATATCATAATACAGGGTATAAATATTTAATATATAATAATACAGGGTATAAATATTTAATATATAATAATACAGGGTATAAATATTTAATATATAATAATACAGGGTATAAATATTTAATATATAATAATACAGGGTATAAATATTTAATATATAATAATACAGGGTATAAATATTTAATATATAATAATACAGGGTATAAATATTTAATATATAATAATACAGGGTATAAATATTTAATATATAATAATACAGGGTATAAATATTTAATATATAATAATACAGGGTATAAATATTTAATATATAATAATACAGGGTATAAATATTTAATATATAATAATACAGGGTATAAATATTTAATATATAATAATACAGGGTATAAATATTTAATATATANGTATTACCGGCGTTTCAGTGGCCGGTCGGCACGTGGAAAGAAACACCGTGTCGCCGTTTTTATTCTAATTTAACACTAGAAATCCGTAAAACATTTGAAAAAAACGGCAAAGCAGTTTATTTTCACGGGGCGACCGGCCACTAGAATGCCAGTGGGACCGTTTTTTCACCGTTTTTTTCTAACAGTGTTGTGTGCCAATATGGCGTCATATTGTATTACTTTGCTTGTGCATGTAACATGAATATCAGCTGGGGAATATTGATATACAACATAAAATGGTAAAAATTATTTATTTCAAAATAATTTGCCTTTTAATTTTAATTTTTTTTAATTTATAATAATAATTTTTTTTAATGATAATTTGCACTCTCAAGGGACTTGAGAATAATTAACTAGTGTTTAATGCTAGATGCCCACCCCTCGGTTACCACACAATAGACATGTAGTGCTTTATCATTAATTATTTATTATTCATTATTATTATTAATTATTTATTATTATTTATTATTCAATAATAATACTGATGGCTTAATTTCTCATCTGTGACTGGTGCGTCTAGCTTTAAAATCCGTCAATATAGTATAGTATAGTATAGTATAGTATAGTATAGTATAGTATAGTATAGTATAGTATAGTATAGTATAGTATAGTATAGTATAGTATAGTATACCATAGTATAGCATAATTGTCAGCACTAAATAAAAAACTCTTTATTTTTCATTATGTTTACGTCCTTGATATGGAATATTCATGCATAAAGTTGTGACCTTCAACCAATACATATATTCAGAACGCCATCTGTTTGATTATTTCGTAATTTTGTAGCAATCACCGACTGCGAAGAAAAAGAAGGTAAACAAAGGTAGCATCGTTGTGCCAATTTTTTCTACAATTTTTTTACCTCTATCGTGGCTCTACGCACCTTTACGACGTATACGTGAATTTATTATTTGTTGCTTTTAAATATTTAAAATCCTCCAGATTATCCTATCATTTGAATTTCATCTTGCATTGAAATTCTCTTTATTTTCTCTGCTCACTCCTGTTTCATGAGCTCTGCTGTCTGCTCTAGCCTAGCCCCTCTAAACTGAAAATTATCTGAAGCCACATATTAAATTCATTTCTGGAAAATCAGGTACCTAGAACCCACCTGTGAATGAGACTAAAATGCCCATGCTTGATGCTTCATGCTTGCAGTCAGTTTCATCTGTTTGAACTTTGATGGCCGATGTCTAAATTTTTTTATGAAATTTAGAAAAATAACACATTTTGCCTGCAATTTTCAAAAATTTGTGGTAAATCAATAGTCTTTATAAAATTCTGTCTAGTTACCTACATCATATGCTACATGGGCATTAAATTTTAGGTTTGGGAATAAAAATGTTTGTACTAGCTACAATTACTTGAATTAGAGCTTTCCTAAAATTTTTGAAGCCAAGAAATTTTTACTAGATCGATTGTCTTATTTAATTGTTAATTGACTGCCTGCAGGATTAGAATTTTCCTATTTGTTTCTGAAATCTCACGGCTCCAAGATGCCAAATTTTTAATACAATTAGAATCTTGCAGCCCGATCGTGCACTTTAGTTAACAATTAGATAGGAGGTAATTCATCTGGCGGAAGTCTCGCGATTCTGGAAATAATGGGTAAGCTCAAGACTCATGGCCCTAAAGTTAAAGATAGACATTTTCCACGCTTGACTGCCTGGATATAAACAGTTGGTAAATGTTACATTTTCTTTTGTGATATTCATATATTCTCAATAAATTACTAAATTCACCATTAAAATCTGTCATCTGAAGATGTAGCAACCCATTTTTCTTTAAATATCATTTTACCTCTACTTTTGGCAAGAAACAATCTACTGTGGACTGTGGAGTGTGCAAAAACATTAACCTCTCAAACCACAACTTGAGCCTTCCTGCCATTTTCAGGACTGCAAGATTCCTGCTAGATGAATTACTTCCTATCTAATTGTTAATAAAAGAGCACAATTGGGCCACAAGACTCAAAATTTATGAAATATTTGTCACTTTGGAGACACAAAATTTAAGTAAAAGGAAGAAAATTTCAATCCTGGTAACATTTAAGATTTAATTAGTTCTGCAAGTAAGCCTTAACACTCAATAGTACTGACAACACTAGGCTTAAAATGAGGATCTTGGCAACACAATTGTTGAAGTTTGCTTGGTAGAATTAGACTGGATCCAGTAACTCCAATGGAACAGCTGGTTCCAATGTCACAAAAAATATGTTTGCTTGAAGCTGGAATGCATATAGAAATGTTTAATAGATCCAATTTAGCTATTAAGAAGCCAAAAATTTGTTCTCTCATTCCAAACATTTAGTTCTTTCCTACAAGGAAACAATCAAAGTGCAATATTAAGAGCTAGCAAAAATTTACCACCTATGCGCAAGATTTCAGTTATAAATATAAATTTTTGCATCTTGCCATGTAACACTATTAATTGATAGATTTTCCTTACCAATATAGTCTCAAGACTCTAAAATTAACCTATGCCAATTTGAAGTAAAAAAACTGAATTTGACTGAAGTAACTGAAGAATGGGTTAACATTCTTTTGGAAACAATTCACAATTTCAATGCTTCTGAGAATTGAGGCTTTATTTGCCACACAAGGTGGACCAACAATGTAATCGAATATATTTTGTTGATTTATTGGGTGTTTCAATTTTTTGTCAAACCCCTGTAATCTTGTATACATATATACTTCAGCAGAGATATCAAGCCAGTGTACAAACTTTGGCAATCGAGTTACCAATATCAGATTTTTATGCCCAAACTGTCACCAATATTGTTTAGGATTTGTTGCCTAATACCTTGCATTAATTATTATGTTTCATTAAAATGGCAATGTAGTGCATATTAATAGTAGAAGGTAACGTCAAGGAAATTAAAATATTAAATAAGTAATTCCTTTACTTGTTCAACGTGATAATCAAATTCACAACACCACAAGAAGTGCCATGTCATCACGCTGCTGCTGTGCTGGTCTCATCACTCTTTGAAAGACATAAATTCTAGTTTGAAAGTTGCCATGCTGATCCACTTGACTGAACTCACTATAATTAGTAACAAAGTTGCCATGAAAAACAGCTTCCTGACCGACAACTTTTAAATTTTTGTGCTCTTCTGAAAAAATAACACCAGTCATCTCAGGATGGTTCTTCAAAGTAAATTTTTAAACAACACTGCTTCTTATGCATCATTTTATCACTTTTTAAATGAATGTTCCTAGTTAGGAACTTGTCATGGAAAACACAACTGCACCTTCAAAATATACTGTTATAACAAACTACATTTGATAATTTGCTTGAAACTTTAAGTCATGGAGAACAATCATCCTCCTCCCCCTCCTTCTGCTAGCACCCCATCTCAGAGCTACAATCCTTCAGGGGACCTTGTATCCTCACATAACTCATCAAACAACATTAATTTGAGAAATGATTTGCAAGGACTTCGTGCTGACCCCCACACTGACCTGCGACATGACCCAGCCTCCAAGTCCTATCTTAACATCGGAGTTATTCCTCCAGCCCACAATTTGTCTGCCTTCCCAGACCAGCTGCGTCACCCTGACCACTACCGCTCCGTGTACAGCAACCTTCATCACAGCCTTCAGACTGGCCTTCATCAATCCCTCCATGGTGGCCTGCATCCCAGCCTGGCCTCTGGGCTGAGCAGCATCGGCACAAGTGCACCACCCACCAGCACCACCTGCACCATCAATGGTGACAATCCTGCTCCTCTGTCAAATTCAATTGGTTCTCTTTCTCTGGGCTCTCTTAGCATTCCCTCCTCAAGTCCAAACTTGCATCTAGGAGGACTGAATTCATCCACAAATTCTGGATTAAATTTAAACAGCTTAAACACTTCATCAAGCTCCAGTTTACATCTTGGAAGCTTGAATGCTGCAGGACTCGGCGTCAACACTTCCATGCACTCCTTTGCCCCTGTGTCGTCATCCCTGGGGCTTCCTCTCAGCAGCAGCAGTGGGCTAAGCTCTGCAGGCAGCAGCAGTGCACCAATTCCTGGGCCAAGCATAAGCCCTTCTATGCCTAACTTTGGTTTGGCTGGCCTCAAACTGGAGGGCGGGGGCTCTGTAAGTGGAGTTAGTGATCTCACCATCAATGGCAATGAGCGGTGTAGTTCTGTTGGAGCTGCGTTGGATCACTCAAGTGCCTCAAGAGGCCTTGGAGTGCAGGGCCTCTCAGATCTCAGTGGTATTGGCCTTGGTGGCATTGGTCACATGGGCTCCTTTGGGTCAGGACTTGGACCTCACGGCCATGCGACTCCTCGGCCTTCATCGGTGGGGGCACTCAACCAGCTTGGCCAGCCGTGAGTCATTGGTGTCTGACATATATATTTTTTAGGTTTTATGTTTGTTCTTATATTTGTGTTTGAATAACTATCTTGAATTGCTTTGCTGAACACAAACTTAGCACTTTTAAATGTTTGGTTGCATTTCAAATTTTAAATTTTTATCTCATATGTGTCACAGAACAGAAAATCTGTAATTCCAGTGTAGCAGCATCTGTAGTGATTCATTTCAATGGACTTCTTAAGTACCTATTCAATATACTATTTGTCATGAAATTATTTATTTGTAATGACAGTATATCAGTGCTATATGCTAATGCCTGTTATTGTGTTGTGATGCAGTCGCCTGAAGCGCAATGGAGAGCTCTACAAGACCAAGAACTACGTCTACAACCGAGCCTTGTACGAGCAGAAGATGGCTAATGAGTCACCAGAGCAGCGGGCCAAGAGACTAGAATATGCACGGCAAAGGTCGGTAATATTAATAATACTAGTTACTAATATTATTAGTTACTTGATCTAGATTTCATCTATGTTTTATTTCTATTTTTAAGAAATGTGTAGGTCAGAAAAGTGTGTAGTGCTATTTTGTTGTTAATTGGATGTTTCAACAATTTGCTACCATGTTTTCTGCCTGTAATTTCATCTCAAGTAGTTCAAGTAAAAGGTGTGCATTTACTGCCAATAAATTTGAAGAGGATCTAATCTTGTTATTAGAAGAATTTGAAAAGTTGCATGGGTAAGAAATTTGATGTTGAATGTTGTACAGTGCAGCTTAGAAGTCCTATTTACTCATTTAAATTTGGACTTTATTGCCTTCAATCCTCATGATATATATAACCTGTTATCTATAAAGATAAATTCATAAAGTTCATAAAGGAAAGAATGAACATTAATATTGAAATAGCTTTCCTTGCAAGCTGTTTAATAATTTCATTTATTACTATACATGAAGCTGTTTCTGTAATATGAGATAGACTAATATAATTATATTTAGCATAAATAACTGTGATTGAAACATCATGACCAGGCCATTGAACCACAAACCACATTAAACATGATACAGAATATATGAATAAATATTATATTCATATATTCTGAATATATTTGGAAACCGGGGATCATATATAAATCATATAAAATGCATCCGCTCAAAATGTCAATCATATGACATTGGAAATCACACACAGCAGACATTGTTAATCAATGTCAGCAGTACAGAGCTTTCCTTGTACCGTATCTCTATAGTGAGACCAAGTCAATCGGGCATGACCAGTGTGCAAAAGTGAGCAGTGGCTATACTATCAAAACTTGTCAAATACACATAGTGGCCAAAGTACACGTAGTGGCCCAAGTACACGTAGTGGCCCAAGTACACGTAGTGGCCCAAGTACACGTAGTGGCCCAAGTACACGTAGCGGCCCAAGTACACATAGCGGCCCAAGTACACGTAGCGGCCCAAGTACACATAGCGGCCCAAGTACACGTAGCGGCCCAAGTACACGTAGCGGCCCAAGTACACATAGCGGCCCAAGTACACGTAGCGGCCCAAGTACACGTAGCTGCCCAAGTACACGTAGCAACCTAAGTACACATAGCATAGTATAATACTGGTACTCTGTATCACAGATACTACCGCCTGAAGCACACCATGTCTCCCGAGGAGCTGGCCCGACGGAACATGAGAGCTAAGGAGCGGTGAGTGCCGTAGTGCTAACACAGAGCAGCTGTAGTCCTAACACACAGCGGCTGTAGTCCTAACACACAGGGGCTGTAGTCCTAACACACAGCAGCTGTAGTGCTAACACAGCAGCTGTAGTGCTAACATAGCGGCTGTAGTCCTAACACACAGCAGCTGTAGTCCTAACACAGAGCATAGACTTGGTCAGGACTAGTCATAATACTGGTACTCTGCATCACAGATACCTAGACTTGGTCAGGACTAGTCATAATACTGGTACTCTGCATCACTGATACCTAGACTTGGTCAGGACTAGTCATAATACTAGTACTCTGCATCACAGATACCTAGACTTGGTCAGGAGTAGTCAAAATACTGGTACTCTACTTCACAGATACCTAGACTTGGTCAGGACTAGTCATAATACTGGTACTCTGCATCCCAGATACTACCGCCTGAAGCACACCATGTGTGCTTCAGGCTTTAATACCCCAAAATGGACTGGCAGGACTTGCCTTTCACCAACGAAGAACAGACTGGGAGGCAATATGGAATGAACTTGACGAAACTGACTGGAGAGAAGAGTTTCACGATATGAATGCCGAGGAAATTTACACAAAACTTTGTGAGAAGTTAGCACAGGTATGTGTGCGTCATGCCCCGAAAAAAAACGGGACCCAAAGTCCGCAGCATTCCGGGAGACCGACGAATCCTTATGAGAAAACGCACACGTTTGAATAAACAAATAGCTGAGTCCACTAGTGATCTGAGGAGACAGAGACTAGTAGATTTGCACAATGAAATTGAACTCAGGTTGCAGGAATCGCATAGGATAGAAGAACAAGCTGCCGAGGAACGAGTAGTGGAGGTAATCAGAGAAAACCCGAAGTACTTTTTCAAATACGCCCAGTCCAAGGCTAAAATAAAGACGCCAGTGGGTCCGCTGAAGGATAACGATGTCCTTGTAGGAGATGACAAGGGTATGTGTGAGTTACTGGGATTACAGTTTGAATCAGTCTTCAGTAACCCTCGCTACACAAGGGAGGAGAACGAAATCGAAGTTCTCCAGGAACTACCAGGAGGAAGGGGGTTGGAGAACATTGAGTTTGGGCCAGAAGATATGCTGTCTCTTATACACATCTAGATGTGTATAAGAGACAGGAACAGAACATCAATTTTATTCAAATTATATTATGGGTATCAAATTATTTTCCATGAAGATAAAATTACCTCAATAATCTACACCCATGAGACATCCAAAATAAATTTAGCAAATGCCACCAAGTATTATCAATGTTCTAAAGTGAGTNGGAATGCTCTTCAGCGTAAGTCACTAGTGGCAGCAACAAAGGCTAACAGAAGAAGTGCCGGCCGCCACTAATGTTAGCTACTAGTTTCTGCTCCTGGTAGCAACTATAGGAGGGAGAAAAACCACTAGTGGAAGCTAGAAGGCAACTATGGAGCACCTAGTGGTTATCAGGCAATACCAGCACAATGAACTACTAGTGGCAAGCAGTCACTACTAGCGGCAAGCAAGTACTACTAGCGGCAAGCAGTCACCGCTAGCGGCAAGCAGTCATTACTAGTGGCAAGCAGTCACTACTAGTGGCAAGCAGTCACGACTAGTAGCAAGCAGTCACTACTAGTGGCAAGCAGTCACTACTAGTGGCAAGCAGTCACCACTAGCGGAAAGCAGTCACAACTAGTGGCAAGCAGTCACTACCAGTGGCAAGCAGTCACCACTATAGGCATGCAGTCACTACTAGTGGCAAGCAGTCACTACTAGTGGCAAGCAGTCACCATCAGCGGAAAGCAGTCACTACACTATTAGAAAAATTACCATTAACGGTATTACCGGCGTTTCAGTGGTCGGTCGTCGCGTGAAAAGAAACACCGTGTCGCCGTTTTTATTCTAATTGAACACTAAAAATCTGTAAAACATTTGATAAAAACGGCGAAACGATTTATTTTCACGGGGCGACAGTCCACTAGAACGCCAGTGGGACCGTTTTTTCACCGTTTTTTCTAAGTGTACTAGTGGCAAGCAGTCACTACTTAGGGGCAGGCAGTCACTACTAACGGTAAACAGACACTACACCGAGAGAAAAAAATCCCCTGTTTTGAAACACTTGGGTGTTTCAAATCCTCCCCGAGTGATCGTGTCCAAACCGAAACACCCAAGTGTTTTTAAAACGTTCAGGTGTCTCAAAATATGTGATTTTGAGACACATAGGCGTTTTTATGTTAGAACACTAAAGTATACGGAAAATGAGACCTTCTTTTCAGAATCTCTGCAATATCCTTGTCCAGTTTTCAGCACCAGATGAAATTATTTTAACAATTTCTACTCCTCCGGTCGATCCCAGTCTAATCCATGGCCGCCTCCCTATCAAAATAATGAAAACTATATTTCTCCGTCTCTATCTGATTTGAACGCTTTTCTCTTTCACAGCGGAATTAGTCACATATCCATTCTTTTATACTCGTATTCATTATACAATTAAATCGGTATGTACAATCATCATGAAACTACACTCTTTGCTCTCACCTTAGTGGGGTGATGCTCTCATTGGGCCATCAAATACTCGTGATAAAAGTGATAATACAATAATTTGCATTAAAATAATCGTTCGTGTGGTAGCAAAAGGGAAATTTTATATTAAATTGTGCTGTTTATGCATTCATTCTCATCATATTTTACCACGTTTTTCTTAGCTCGCTTTCGTGTCTGTGATGATCAAATCTTGCAATCGATATTTCACCAACCTTCCCATTAGCTAGCGCTCTGAAACTTTTAGGGAAGCTCAGCTCCCGATAACAATACAATAATCAATAATTTGTTGCACGTTTCCAGGCGTATAAACTCTAAAGGAACTCACAAGCAGGGGTTGGAACTTTTAATGAAGACACGGCCCGGCAGTCACCACGAGCTACGTGTCACTGCCCCCACTGCCGCGGTGCCAAGATCACTGACGCCACAACTTGACGGGGCGCGCGTGGCACTTGGTGTTCGGTTGCTAACAACCGACGCTACTAATCAATGTTTCCAAGCAAGGAATCGCTCGCAACTTGACTTGGCACCATATAAGCGCTGAGATATATATGATATGACCATATATTATCACCACCATATGGTATGGAAGTCATTATATGTACTTCAAAGGCATGTACTTACGGCCATTTTCGGCTTACACAGGCAGGCGATTGAGTGCTCGAAAACAAGCTCGATTGGCATGAGAATGTCGCTCCAATTTTTACAACAATTCTTTGTAACTTTACTTCTTCTTGTTTGTTTCTTGGTTTGCTATAAATTTTATAATTGATATTTAACACACTTCTAAATCCGGAATTTTGCAACTTACATAAAATCGGAGACAATGCAGAATCAATTTGCAGAATAAATAATTAAAATGGTATATACTAAAAATAGTAAAAAACAATATTTTTAATATTTAAAAATAAGATTGGAAATTCGTTGTACATGTGTAACATCGGAGAAATTGGCTTCTTTAGATGTGTTGTCTTTAAAATGTAATTTTTAAACGCATATTATTATTAATTTAATTTTAACTCCCAATAGAAAAGTTTCCACAAAAAATTTAGTGTTTTTAATTAATGTGCACGGAGCGGCTTAAAGAAACCGCTCAAATTAATATAAAAATTAATAGATTATTATAAGATTTCATTACATATTAAATGATTAAAGAAAAGTTACCACAAAAACCAAACAGAACCACTGCTATTAATACAAAAGGTCTGACCGCGCTTCTACGTATGTCCCACACATCGTCCACATTCCCACTGCGAGGTACAGGTTCTACCGCTCATGGAGAAGTGGTAGAGGTGATACGGTTGGTCCTTTGCCTCGAAACTAAACTTATTGCGGGCCGCAGGTAATACCCTGGTCCTAATGATCCTGTATCAAATCCTTGTATCAAAGCAAGACTTTTCAATATGATCGAAAATTCAAGACACAAATCTTGAACGTATCCCATTTCTCTCACTTCATTGCACATTTATTAAACGTATATGAAACGTATGAAACATGATTCAAGAACAGGTTGTATTCATTAGGATAATGATTGATACGTCGGACATGATCTGTTGAAGGCACAATTTTTTTGATTTTGTAGGATTAAGACAAAAAGTTTCACTCATATTTATCCGAAGACTAGATTAGCAAATTTCTCAAATTGTTAATTCAGCAAACAACTCAATTTTGTCTTAACTAAATATCATTAAGGAGGTAGCAAGAAATAAATAACTATAAATAGATCACCGTATGCGCAACTCGAGTTCTGATTGGTTTACGTCACTCTCAAAACACCACACTATGCGCCAGCAATGATGAAACGTCACAAACTGTTGCCATATTTATTTAAAAGCCTTTAGGATTCAAATCTTCAAAATTGCTGAATTCTGACACTGTGTGTGACTAAATGCGGCATATTGCGAGACTAATTCCGACCGCTTTAAAATCGTAATTCATAATTCCGACACCCTGTGTTGGTAGTCCGACACCCTGTGTCGGAATTAATTTTTATGTGTCTAAAACCGTCTCTTAAATCAATCATCTATTTATTTATTTACCACTTAAAATCAGCAAATACAAGTATACTTAAAGGATTCCTAATATATTCACAGCCTTATTTAAAAGTCTCAAACCATAATATTATTTCTACACAATCAGTTTATCACTATTTAGTAGAGCAAGGTCAACTATCAACTTTCAAACGTGTTTCAATGTTCTCACTAGTTGACTTGGACTTTCGCTCTGCGGATCTTAACATTTTCTTGCTAGACCTAATGTTTTGCGGAAATCTGGCGCGCAATAGTATGACGTCACTATTTCAACCATCTACGCATGCGTGGAACTAAGACCGAGCTTAATATAAAGGAAAAAGTTGAGGGGTGTCGGAATTACCCACAGTGTCGGAATATGGTGCGTTTACCCTAGTCGCCATTCAGCACCAGCCTGTAGAGCAGCAATATTTTGTCTCGCAATATTGTCATATTTTTTTGAGATATTGGCGTCTAGCTCAAAATATTGGCGTCTTTATCATGACACCTGAATTGCCACTACATGAAATCTTTTCAAATACATATTAAAGTAATCAACCCGTTTTGGGGACTATTAAAAAACTTTTTCATATATTAAAATGGAATTTACAAAGATTTTACTGAGCCGAGTGGAGTGACGTCATGTTTGAGTCATGATTTGATTTTCATGAACTGCGTTGGGATTGGATAACATCAAATAGTGCCCTCATTACTCTGACATGCTTTTTGACAACACCCAGCGGGTCAGGCTACCTGGCACAGGTAGCCTGACCCGGATGCTGCGCGTTCGACGCGCTTTCCTGACCGGTTCTCCGGTCAGGAGCACGGGTGCTCATGCACCGGAGCGATGAGCAACATCGCGCTCCGATGCTCGTGTAAAATTCCACTCGCGGTGCGTGGGGCGCGAAAGGCAATGTTAGCCTAATATTATAGTTTTAAAACCATAATGTAAATGTTTTTATGGTTTTAAATCATAATATAAAGATTTTTCATGATTTCAAAACCATAATATAAGGAGTTTTCATGGTTTTAAAAACCATAATACAAGTGCTTTTCATGGTTTTAAAACCATAATGCAAGGGTTTTTCATGGTTTTGAAACCATAGTTTAAGGCATTTTCATGATTTTAAACCATAATATAAGAGGTTTTCATGGTTTTATAACCATAATATAAGGGGTATTCATGGGTTCTAAACCATAATAAAAGACTGTTTCCGTCCAAAACTCGTTCGAAGCTACCCTCTCGTTTAGCCACGTAGAAGAATTACGCTCTGGCACTGGGATTAGAAGTGATTCCCCACTGGGGTTAGGTGAAGTCAGGACCAGGTTCTGTTGATGATAGCTGATTGCTGAGGCCCACTGGGGGTTAGGTCAAGTCAGGAACAGGTCCGGTTAGTGTGATTCCCCACTGGTCAAGTCAGGAACAGGTCCGGTTAGTGTGATTCCACACTGGGGTTAGGTCAAGTCGGGAACAGGTTCTGTCAGTGATAACTGATAGCTCAATCCCACTAGGGTTATGTCAAGTCTGTAACAGGTTCGGTTAGTGTTTATCCCCACTGAGGTTAGGTCAAGTCAGGAATAGATTCCTTAGTGATAGCCGGTTGCCAAGGCCCACTAGGGTTAGGTCAAGTCAGGAAGAGGCTAAGTTTCGTTGAGGCGTTGTGGGTCATTGACTTTTTTTTGGCCGAGTGTAAATAAAAGACTAATTTTGCTTTAGATAGATTTGTTATCTAAAGCGAATGAGACACGTTGTGAGATGTGTGTTCAGGTAAAGAATAAAGGAATCTATGGTAATAGAAGTAAAATATGGTAATAAAGAAAGAGTTAGGGGGGGGTTTTGAGTAGGTACATCTGGTTGACTGGGCTGATAAGTGGCAGCTGCGTTTCAACGCTGACAAATGTAAAGTTATCCACCTTGGCAAGAATAATGAACAACAAGATTACAGTATGAGAAGACACGGTTGCAACGACAGAGTGATGATGTCGAAGTCGACAATGGAAAAAGATTTAGGAGTTAATGTCGACAATGAGTTGAAATTTTCTAAGCATATTGAAGGACAAGTTAATAAAGCCAATAAACGACTTGGACTTATCAGACGTTCTTTCTAGTTCCTAGATGCAGAAGCGATGAAGCAGTTGTTTGTTGCTGTCGTACGCCCGAACCTAGAGTTTGGAAACGTCGTGTGGTACCGAAATTTGAAAAGGACAAAAATTTAATAGAGAGTGTTCAAAGACGCGCAACAAGGATAGTTCCGGGCTTGAAAGGTAAGTCCTATGAGGAAAGATTAAAGATTATGAAGCTTCCAAGCCTCACTTATCGACGTCTGCGTGGGGACCTCATTGAAGCATACAAGTATACTCATGGCTTATACAAGATCCCAGAAGGATTACTAGAATTTGAAACAAGAACCAACACCAGGGGCCACGGCTATAAACTAAAAAAATTGCTTCTAACTCATCCATGCGACAACATTTCTTCTCGCTTCGAGTCGCCGACATGTGGAACAGCCTCCCTGATAGCAACGTTGACGCTCCGAGTATGAACACCTTCAAAAACAGACAAGACGAAGCTATGCAGGAGCATATGTTCAGTCTTAAAATGCCTAGCAAATTACGGACCAGGCAATAAGTCCAGACGAAGCTATGCCGGAGCATATGTTCAGTCTTAAAATGCCTAGCAAATTACGGACCAGGCAATAAGTCCAGCAGCTATCTCAATCAAACGTCGGCTATGGAAAGATCGGGTTCCAAAGGCCGGATATCTTGTGAATCAAGTCACGAAAAGTTCAAGAATCGGCAACAGGCCATGGGCCTATTTCTACAATGCCGACACTTCTATTCTATTCTATAATGTTTATACAAACCGTAAAGGATCAAATTCATAATTACTCGTAAATGATTACTATTTCAGAACAATGATATCAACAATGCTATTTTCACCAATTATATATTCAAATACTTGCTGATTCATGATTATGTGATTAGTTTTAGAGGTTATTTGACGTTGTCGAACAGATATTTTCGAAAAGTTATCATAAGTTATTCACGTCTCTTCGGTGTGTATGTGATCTTCCCTAAGTTACATCTTCATAGATTGCATCTCGAGTGTTGTAGTGCAAGGGTAGTGAATTATATAAACATAGACGTATTGACCCATCATCGTTTAGTTATGATGAACATTGAAATGCGGTTAGCTCATTATTTAATCTCGCGAATTGTATTTATGGTCTCTAAAATAATTAAATCGTGTACGTGTATTGCTTTTAACAATTTTGTAAACACAACATTAATAGATCGTATTAATATTATTTCGTATGGATAATGACTTCCTGGTATTTAGTATATAACGTTTAGTTTATATTTCATCTGTAATAAGATAGTAAGCCAAGCTTTTGCGGTGATTCGTGTGCCATTCATTCATACTTTGTCCGAATTTCCTCAGACTTTTACATTTGGTCATCTGAAATAATCAGGTCGTACAGAGTTCGATTTTACGTGTATTTTGAGATTCGTTATCCCGTCATCCCCCATCCCTTGCATCCCAATCAGGTTAATAGTTCACAACTTAAAGAATTACATTTGAGAGCTTTATTTATCATGAATTTCAAGTTTTATATCAGAAGGAATCGTTTCAAGATATTATAAGGATTTGCAATTAAAAAGTAATAATCTGATTGACAATTTGCTCTTTACCATAGTTCTTACCGCGTACTGCACTGAACTTCGATTTCCCCATCAGAAATGCAATGTTACTCCCAGATAATAACATGCAGGTACATGGTGTATAACCTATTATCTTTCATATGCACCAAAAAATAACTCATATATATATTTACGTTGGAGCGTTCCTAAGAAATGAATGCCCAACGTTTCATGAATATTGGATGGGTGAGCTTAAAATAAGAAATTTACAGCATTTAATAGTGTCTACTGAAATATTTTTTCATCTGCAGATACTAATACTTTTTGATCTTAGATCAAAATTATGTTTCACTCATTACTGGTTCATTCTTATATTTATCTCGCGATTGAGGCATGAATTATTTACGCAATAACTTTTATAATAAAATGTGAGAAAATACGTAGCTACACCGACAACTAATGCGTTACCATAATTAAGCAATAATCGGTTGTACAAATGAACTGGGTCAGGCCCAACTGAAAGCCGGGCGATGTTATTGCTAGCATCGTCGCTAAGAAGTAAGCAAATGACGACGAATGTATTTTGCGCTCGGTTAGTGACAGCAGGCAAAGCAAAGCGAGTTGCTGTGAATGCGACAGTACCGTGGATCGCCACTCTAAATCTGCTAATCAAACTAACTTACGAGTTGGTTAATTCGCTCGTGAATACTCTGTCTATTGTTAGTTATAACATGAGTCCTACATACTTTTATAAGCTTGTTAACAATTATGGTGATAATATATTGTAGGGAAAGCTTTAATAATGAGGCATTTAAGGGACCGTTTTGGTTATAAATAAAAAATTTTGGCTTTTCCGTTTTTCGGCTCATTTTGTAGCTGCTGAGAAGGCGTGCAGCAAACCGCATGTCTGTGCGTGGTCTACATTTTGCGATAAGCAATTTCAAAAATATATAAAATGAATATTGGTTAACAATATGAACAAGGATTACTTTAAGTTAAATCTGTATGTATATAGATCATTACTCTCGTAAATTGTAAAGTGTTTGCACCCGTTTGAAAGTTACAAACAAGACGCGCTCAACAAAGGTGAGCAATAATTTTTTTCAAAACTACCTCACGCAATAATTTTTGCGTGAGGTAGTTATGAACTATTATAAAATAACTATTTTACAATAATGTTTACAAATTTTCACCTGAAAATGGTATTTATGGATCATTACTTGCGTTAATTGCAAAGTGTTTGCACTCGTTTGAAAGCTACAAACGATGCGCGTTCAAGAAAGCAAGTATCACGGATGTACATGGAGTAATTTTTGCGTAATGCAGTTTTAAACTTACATAAAATGAACATTTATAAATATATGTATATAAATATCACAAAAGTCACATATATATATATATATATTATATATTATTCACGTTAAACTTGGCATGAATAAGTCTGAAGACGCTTGCTGGTACCCTAAAGCTAACTGGCAATGGGAAAGCTTGGGCAATAATATCAAGAAATTTTCTTGGCATATCCTCCTTTTATCAATAAATTTTACTTAATTGGTTTCACTGAACAATCAAAATTTCCAAAATGCGCCATTTTAAAAATCTATCTCCTTCTACGATTTTCAAGCTACAGCAAAGAAAGATATACCAAACGATTTGTAAAGAAAATCACTAGAAACCAACCGATAATTTTTTATTTCATTATAGTTTGGGTTATATATTGGAAAAAAGGGGTTGGGGTTATTGTTAATAGAAATTAATTGTTATAGGAAAATTTGAAATTTTAGGGACGATCTTGGAATATCCTCCCTCCTTCCCAAACAAATTCGAAATTGCAAAAATGATCAGATGGACTTTAGATACGGCCTTTACGAATCGAATGATATGCCTCTCGATGTCGTCGCATGCATACTGAATAAGGAGATAAACTTCTACAGTACCTCCTTTTTTCGCCGTTTAATGTTCCTCGTCCTAGTGTTCCTCGTCCGAGTGTTCCTCGTCCTACTGTTACTCGTCCGAGTGTTCCTCGTCCTAGTGTTCCTCGTCCTAGTGTTCCTCGTCCTAGTGTTCCTCGTCCTACTGTTACTCGTCCGAGTGTTCCTCGTCCTAGTGTTCCTCGTCCTAGTGTTCCTCGTCCTAGTGTTCCTCGTCCTAGTGTTCCTCGTCCTAGTGCTCTTCGTCCGTGTGTTCCTCGTCCTACTGTTACTCGTCCGAGTGCTCTTCATCGGAGTGCTCTTCTCCCGAGTGCTCTTCATCGGAGTGCTCTTCATCCGAGCTTCGTACCTCGAAGCGACTCGAGACGCCGTAGAAGCCCAGAAGTCGCGTTAGAAGCGGGAGTCGCTGTAGGCGCTGGTGTCGCTTTAGCGACTCCAGGGCGCAGTCACTAGGCACCGCTGGTCCCCCCTGGGGCACGCTGTCCGTGATGAAGAGGACAACACCTCCTTCCTTCCTGTGGGAGTGCGGCAATGAATATCCTGCGCGGCACGTGGCATGCCAGCAGCCGCCACCATGTGTGGCGCTATCATAGGACGACAAATGGAAACCAGTGAAAGAGCGTCATCATCTTATCAATAATATATTAAAGATGAGATGATTATCATGTATATATTAATTCAATATAATCATATAATGATTAATTAATATATTGCAATAATTATAATATAGGATTAGAATAATGTATAATTTTATTATCGTAAATAAAATATATAAAGTATTATTTATAATACAATTGGGATCTAAATATACTATAATATATTAAAATATAACATATTATAAAGCAATCTATAATATATATTACATTATTTTATATTGTGTTATTTTACAATATGGCACTATATTATATTATATTAAATTACATTATATTAGATATAATAATTAATTCTATATATTCCTATATGACTAAAGAATAAAGAACTAAAATATGTATAATTAACAAGAATATCGGATTAAGATATAGGATAACAATAATGATAGCATATCATTATTCCTACATGATGTTAAATGATGTTTACCGTGATGATGACGCTGTGTCCAATGATTGGTCGCCATCTGAGCTTGCGGTCTATTAGGATTGGCGCCATTTTGTTTCATATTACGGTGGACATCAGTGACAACTACACATCAATACAGTCACTGTAATTTACATATGAGAATATCATTTATCGTTCAGTGATATAGTAATATTGGCCCACAGTTCAGTTGCCGCCGTCCACTCACTCGTCAACCTCGGCGCGCGTGTCGCCCCAGCCGTCCGTCCTGATGCCCTCGTCTCTCAGCTTCTGCAGCAGCGGCGGCAGCTCCGCGCCCCGCAGCCTGCAGTCAGGCAGCAACAGCCTAACGAACCTGGGCACACAAACTTCAGTGTCAGTCCCCGGACGCTCAAACTACAGTGTCATTACCTCAGACGCATAAACTGCAGTGTAATTCCCAAAGACGCACAAACTGCAGTGACATTCCCCCAGACGAACAATCTGCAGTGTCATTCCCCAGACACACAATCTGCAATGTCATTCCCCTAGACGCACAAACTGCAGTCTCATCCCCCAGACGCACAAACTGCGGTGTCATTCCCCAGACGCACAAATGGCAGTGTTATTCCCCCAGACACAGAAACTGCAGTGTCATTCCACCAGACAAACACAGGGCAGTGTCATTCCACCAGACACACTATTTTCAGTGTCATTCCGAAGAATCACAAGCTGTAGTGTTGTTGTTGTTCGTTGCAACCGTCACGCTCGCCGGGGGAGGGAGGCTCTGGTGGTGGCCGGGGGACAGGCACCGGAAGAGGGTGAGATGGGCGAAGGCAGAGAGGGTGGCCAGGAAAGCCGCTGCCTCCACGGGGCTGTCCCACAGTGATGAGACGCTGAGAGACTTGGGGAAGGCGGGGCAGGCGAAGAGGTGCTGTACGGACTGGAGGGGATCCCTGCACTCATGGCAAGCTGAGCTAGAGGAGCGTCCGATCCTGGCGGAATATGACATCAGGGAGCTGCAGTGTCTCGAGCGGAGCTGGGATAGTGCCGAGCGATAGGGGCGAGGGAGTGAGGCCTCTACTGATGCAATCGGCGGTGGCGGGGCTGCGAGGGCGGCGTTTATGGCGTCAGTGGCCGAAACGCGGGAGGCGATTTCTCTGCGGAGGGACCGCTTGGCCTCTCCGTAGGCACAGGCAGGCATTATGCCATTTTCCAAAAATGGTGTGACCTGGAGACCGAACCTTGACTAGATGGAGGCTTTCATGGGGCGGTCCCCGGGGGGAGCAGAAACGATGCGGAATGAGGTATGGGAGGGCTGGAGGGCGCTGGCGAGGAACTGGGCACAAGCCAGATCCAGATGCGCGGATAATGGGAGGACGCCGGTCTACTGGTGAAGTTGGGCGATCAGGGCCATTTTGAGGCAGCCGATGGCTAATCTCAATGGGGTTTTTGTATTGTCTACAGGCTGGCAACTGCTGTACGTGAGGCAACAGGGTACCAGATGGGGGCCGCGTAGTTGAGGATAGGGCGCGTGATGGTTCGGTAGGTGACAATAATGTCCTCCTTGCAGAAGCCCCAGTTGGTACCATCAAGGGCTTTTAGAATGCAAAGAGAACCCGTCGCTTTCGTGGCGATGGCTCTTGCATGAGGGAGAATGTGAAGTGCGTATCCCAGGTGACGCCCAGGATTTTGGGGGTTTTATCCAGGGGGATGACGCCGTTGCAGATAGTGGCAGCAGGGTGGGATCGAGATTGGTGGGTGTTTGGGGTGAAGAGCGTAACCGAGGACCTTTCAGGAGCCACGCCCAGTTTCTTGGCCGCCGTCCAATCAGAGACGTTCCGAAGGAACACAGCGAGCTCAGCCTCAGCAGCGTTGAGCCTCGGGGACGACACGAAGAAGGTAAGATCGTTCGCATATGAGGCAATGTTGGCGGTCGGCACTGGGATATCGGAGATGAAGTGGTTAAAGAGGGCCGGCGAAATGGCCGAGCCCTGGGGCACTCCGAAGTGGATAGCTCTGAAAGGCGACTGCGTTCTGCATGAGGGAGAGGCAGGATGCCTGCCTGCCTCTAAGGTAGCAGCACAGCCAGCGGACCGGATTATGATGTAGGTGCGAGGCCGCGATCGTGCTCTGAAGGAGAGGGTGGTCGACACTCTCGAAGGCCTTCGAGAGGTCGACTGCAGCGGCGACTGTACGGGCTGGAGGGCGCCGAGAGTTAAAACCCGTCGCGATCTGGTGCGCGAGCGGCCGGAGGGCGGTGACAGTGGAATGCCCCGGCTTGAAACCGTGTTACAAGGGGACGGTGGTAAGAGATCCCGAGATGTAAGATAACACAGGACACTCTAGGATCTTGGCTGCAGGGCAGAAGAGGGAGATAGGGTGGTATGAGGAGCCCTGGTTTCCGGGTTTGCCCGGTTTGAGAATTGGAATAATTATTGAATTTTTCCAAATGGATGGGATAAAGGCTGTGGAAACGGAGATGTTGAAAACATGGGTGAGGAACTGGAGGCCGCGCGGACCGAGGTGCTTAAAATGGAGAACCGTGAGGCCGTCAGGACACCGAGCGGAAGAGTTGTTGACGGCTGCGATGGCGAGCTTGACCATGTCTGGGGGTGAAAGGGGAGAAGTCCCTGTCTAGGGGATGTTGGGCTCGGATTCGACGTATGAGGCGGCGGGTGGAGAGGTTCTGAGAGTGAGGAGCGACCGAAGTGAAAAGCTTGCAGTAGGTGGAGGAGATCTTGCGCTGGGAGGAGAGGGAGTTCCGACCAAATTGAATTGGCTGATTGGGGGGAGGGCGATTCCGCTTTCCGGCTAGGGAGCGAAGGAGATTCCAATGTTTGGATTGGTTGGTACGCCTGCTGCAAGACGCAAGATGTGTTTGCCAGGTGTTCCTGGCATGGACCTGTATGGAGATGACGATTTCCAGGTTGAGTTCTGGGAGCCGGGGCTCAGTTGGGTTGCTCGCCCTAATGGCATCGTTGCTCTATGAGCAGCCGGGTGCTAGGGTTGACTGATGGGGGAAAGTCCTTCCTGAATCCGGCAGGGATATGCTGTCTGGCAGCGGTCTTCAGGACTTCCCTTAAGGTCGACTCTCCGCCACACGAGGTGGGGGGAGGGACCGTCTCAAGCGCCGCTTCGCTGGCTGCCGCGTAGGCGGGCCAGTCAGCTTTTTTAAAGTTGACGTACGAGCGGGCAGCCCGGTGGGTTGGGGAATCAGCAGGGGAAGGGAGATGGATCCGGATGGGCAGGTGGTCCAAGTTGAGGGCGACTTGAGGAGTCCAGGAGGTGCTGAGGAGTAGATGACCGCTGATGATGGCGAGGTCCAGAGAGGAAGGCAGGCCATGGGAGGGAAGGCGGGTATGGGAGTCCTCATTGAAGTAGGCGAGGGAGGAACCAGCGACGAGATCGTCGACTACTGTTCCTCGCGCTGTGGCTCTCTGGTCTTCCGTGTGGGAGATCCAAGAGGGATGATGGGCGTTAAAATCGCCCACTATCAGGCAGTCTCCCGGCATGGAGATAATGTCTGCAAGCTCCGGGGAGTATCCCGGGGGGCAGGAGGAGGCCGGTGGGATGCATACCTTGATGATACAGAGAGGGAAGCCATTAAGAGGAGTGGAGATTTCTATGGCCTCCATGGTGGTGTCGCCGCGTAGGAAAGGAGAGATGTCTCGTCCGGTGTAAGGGACGTCATGGCGGATCAGAATGAGGAGACGGCCACCGTGACCTCCGGGGTGGTCCCTGCGCTCCAGCGCGTATCCGGGGAAGGTAGGGGGCGGGATGCAGCAGATAGCCTGGTCTGTTGGAGACAAGCAACCGCCACGTCATTCTTGGAGAGGTAAGTAGCCAGTTCAACTGCACTGGATTGAATCCCGTCGCAGTTAAACTGGAGAAGGCAGAGGTGGACCGTCTGCACGTAGGACAGATCAAGTCTGCGGAGTAGAGGTGAATGGAGCGAAGGCCGGAGCACCGCTTGTGGGTCCAGGCATTGCACATGGAGCTCAAGAACGAATAACATCGCCTTGTAACCGGGAGGGATCAGACTGAGCAGGTGTGCGGGCCAGGGTTTAGATGGATACGCTGGGTCAGGAGGAGAAGGACGAATAGGAAGAAAAGGTGAGAGGAAAGAAGGGCATAGGGTGCCTCAGGAAAGAGAGGCGGCCAAAGAAGTGGGTAGGGGGAAGGGGAGGCCAATGTTCCCCAACCCTTGGTCGGAAAAATGAAGAAAGGAGCCTCCATCCGGTAGCGATCCGGGCGGGGGGCCTACTGCCGTTTGGCCTGACCCGCGAGTATGCCGGGCATCCGGCCAACGCGCAGGCCAGGGTACCCCCACGACGTAGACGCGGCAGAGATCGGGGGGTGCTACAGATATCTGTAGCACCCCCGATCAGTTGTAGTGTCATTCCCCAGGCGCACAAACTGCAAAGTCATTCCACCAGACGCACAGACTTCGATGCCATTCCCCCAGACGCAAAAACTTCTGTGTCATTCCTCTAGACGCACAAATGTAGGTGTAATTCCCCCAGATGCAGAAACTGCATGTATAGGTATGCCATGTGTAACAAATGGAACTCATTTCCATTATTATATTGTATTATTTATTTCTATTATTATACGCACGTCTTGCAAGGGGGGGCAAGGGAGGTGATGGTGTGGGCCACGGCCCTCCAGCACCCCTCATCCGCCCCCTCCACGTACAGATATGGCGGGAGGGAGGAGGAAGGCAGCGGCCACGTGGGGGAGGAGGGGCCAGGGGGCGGGAAGGGGCGCGTGTACACCTCTGCGCGGGTCAAATAAGACAACATGAAGATAACAGTGACGCAAGATAACAGTGATGCAAGATAACAGTAATGCAGGATAACAATGATGCAAGATAACAGTGATGCAAGAGAGCAGCGGTTTAAGATAAGAGTGACGTATGATAGCAGTGATGCGAGATAACAGAGACGTAAGATAACAGAGATGCAAGATAACAGTTTTGTTCAACTATATATATAAATAATATAATGTACATATACGTAAAATAATATGCATTGGAACAGCATTCAGTATTCTTGCTTAATATACTGTTTATGATCATATTTCTGATACCCATGTAATATATGTAATATTCATTGCTAAATAAATTCAATAGTTTATATTTTGTGATTATCCGTTATATGGTGATTATCCCGGTGAATAATCACAAAACATTACAATAAATAACGACTATACTATTTATAATTGTACGGCGCCCACGGGGCAAAGGGCGCCGCCCCCCGTGCTGGGCAAGACTCACCGAGGCGCCAGACTGTCCTCCCGAGGGCGCTGAGTTCCACGGGCGCCGCCATGCGGATGTGGAGGTCAGCGTCACGGGCCACCGACGCGAGGGCGGCCGCCCCATCGGAGGTGCCCACGCAGCCTCTGAACCTCACCAGCCTCACCCTGTCCCCCAGGAGGTTGAGGGGAGGCATGAATATGACCAACAATCCATTGTAATGGACCAACAATTCATTGTAATGGACCTGCAATCCATTGTAATGGGCCAGCAATGCATTGAAATTGATCAGCAATGCATTGTAATGGCCCAACAATCCATTGTAATAGCCCAGTAATCCATTGTGATGGGCCAGTATTCAATTGTAATGGACCATTAATCCATTGTAATGGGCCTGCAATCCATTGTAATGAACCAGCAATCCGTTGTAATGGACCATCAATCTATTGTAATGGACCAGAAATGCCACCCATGGCATTCGCTAAGAAATTCCGCCCACCCCCCTGCATTTTCCCTCTGCCCCCTCCGCACCTGTATCCATTCCGTCGTCCTGAGGGTTGAACCCGAGAACCCCGATGGCATCATCTTCACCTTCAGGTTCTTACCAGTTTCTTGCCGGCGCCTGCAGGGCTCCAAGGCTTCTTGTCTCTACCTGCAGTGTTCTTACATGCACCTGCAGGTTCATTCCTGCCTCTGCGGGTTCTTGCCTGCACCTGCAGGTTCTTACCTGCATTTTCACGTTCTTACCCGCTCCTGAAGGTTCTTACCTTCACCTATAGGTAAGAATGGACCATAATAATGGAACATCTTACCTGCACCATAATGAAGGAATGGTGGTTACGTTCGGGTAGACGAGACCTCACTGTCTGACCATCGCTTAGTGATAATAATAGCGGTTCCAGCGTTTATTAGACCGTAGGCCTGTCGCCGATTCTTGACATCGCAGAACATTCACAGCATTTTGCGGTCTCGAACTCGCAACGCACTGCTACAATTCTGCTGTGCTTAACCGCCCCGCCTCCTTGCCGATTCTGACCAGAAACTGTCGCACAGAGCTGGGATCGAACCCGCGCCTCTCTGCTCCAATCTTGGTACTCTGAACTTTAACCACTAGGCCACCGTGGTGGAAACGACAATTGGAATTGAAACCCAGCCCAGTTTTATACCCCAAGAGGGACTGGCAGGACTTAACTTCCACAACCGAAGAACGGATTGGGAGGCAATTTGGAATGAAATCGAATGGAGAGTTGAATTTCACTAGATGAACGCAGAGGAAATCTACACAAAACAGTGTGAGAAACTAGCACACGTGTGAGTCATACTCCGAGAAAAACAGGCCCTAAAGTCCGCAGCATTTTGGGAGACCGAAGAATCCTTACGAGAAAACGTAAAAGATTAAATAAACAAATAGCTGAATCCACTAGCGATATGAGGTGACTAATGCTAGTAGATTTGCTCAAGGGAATCGAACTCAGGCTGCAGGACTCGCACAGGATGGAAGAACAAGCCGCTAAAGAGCGAGTTGTTGAGGTCATCAGAAGGAACGCCTAGTATTTGTTTGAATACGCTCAGTCCTTAGCTAAAATAAAGACGCTAATGGGCCCGCTTAAGGATAACGAAGTCATTGTCAGAGAAGACCATGGCGTGTGTGAGTTACTGGGATCACAGTTTGAATCAGTGTTCAGTAGTGTCCGTGCTCATCGATTAAGCTCTACCTGAGGACCGAGTTACGTGACATAGGTCGTCAAGGATAAGTAGGACACATGTGTCTAATAACATATCTTAAATACGGGGTGGTTATGCATTACGATACAGAGGTATAAGCTACGACGTCGACCGTAGGGTCGGAGAATTGAAACGACGCGTTACATCGCGGAGCGCTCATCAACTACTGCGGGGAGGCCTTACTTAAGTTTGCTAGCCCTTATGTAGCATTCTCTTCCGCCCACAACTAAGGTCTTGATCACGTGATCTATCACGTGTCTTCCAGATGCAGATTCATGTCATCAATCTCTATCAGGTCAAGTGAATATCATGTCTCAATTACATGCAATTATGATGATTATAATGAGACGTCAGATTGACACCGGACAGTAGTCAGTAGCCAGATTGACACCGGACATTCTTCTCCGCAAGGGAGGAGAATGAAATTGAAATTCTCCAGGAGCTGCCAGGCGGAAGAGTGCTGGAGAACATTGAGTTTAGGGGAGCGCAGCCGTGCACCACCAATTTTGTGCACCAATAAGCCCTGAATCGAACGCCTTGGATCTCTCCGGACCTACACCAATCAGCCGTGCACCACTCGGCTTTGTCCTCTTCCGGCCCTGACCACCACCTGCCGTGCACCACCAGGCCGCGGATCGAATATGACTTCCGGGCATCGTTAAATTACGTAATTTTACGTCCACCGCATCTGAGGTTAGGTTTCAGATAGCATAGTTCTGTTCCAAAATTTATCGTCCTTCGACAAGTGGCCGTTCGACCGAGGGCTGGTTCGACCCACGGCCTAGATACGGACGGTTTGAAGTGTTGAAGGCTACGTTCCGGAAGGCAGGAATCATGATGGTCCATTACAACCAGGGCAGTGGTGGTCTTCGGCAGGCGACCCGAGTTTGGACCAAAAGATATGGAAATGAGTATCAAAGAAATGGTGACGTTTTCAGCGCCCGATGGAATTCACCATTTCACCAGCACCCTATGGAATTCCGGCAGTACTGTTGAAGAATTGTGTTGGAGCACTGAAGGCCGCACAATGCTCTGGGAAGCCTCGATGATTGAGGGATCTATCCTTGAGGGCCTCAAAGTGGGTCTGATAACGCCAATGCACAAAGGAGGGAGGTCCGAGGGACATACCCCAAACTACAGACCTGTGACCTTGACCGCACATGTGATCAAGGTTTTTGAGGAGGTAGTGGCCAGGTGGCTTGTCCAGTATATGGAAAAGGCTGACTTGTATAATAATGGACAGCATGGTTTCCGGCGTGATCGTTCTTGTTTGTCACAGTTACTGGAGCACCATCGCCGCTTTGTGGCCCAGCTGGAGGAGGGAGCTGGCATGGACGTAGTATACCTAGACTTTGCTATAGTTTCTGACAAAGTTGACCATTGGGTGCTCTTTAGAAAGCTGAGGCTGTTGGGGGGTAGGAGGAACCCTGTTTGGGTGGATCCACAACTTCCTTGGAAATTGAGTATAAGCTGTCTCAATTGGAAACTTGAAATCGAGAGAAGCGAGGGTGAAAAGCGGAGGTCCACAGGGTTCAGTGCTTGGACCGATCCTCTACCTCATCCACATTGCTGATATCCACTCGGAGCTTACACACGCATCTACATCGTCATTTGCAGACGATACAAGAGTGCTGATGAAGATCATAGATGACCTAGACTGCAAGAGGTTACAGAATGACTTGTCGACAATCTACGATTGGGCCCTAGTGAACAATATACAGTTCAACGGCACCAAGTTCGAAGTAATGAGATATCGAGGCCGCACAGATATCGGGAGGCCGCCAGTGGATGCATTGTACCTCGATTTTGCCAAGGCATTTGACAGTGTTCCGCATGAGCGGCTGTTACGTAAAGTGAAGTCTTTGGGAATTGAGGGAAACGTACTCCAATGGATCAGAGATTTTCTAGTAGGTAGACGACAACGTGTCAGTATTAACGGAACCTTGTCAGACTGGGCATCATGCGCAGTGGCGTGCCACAAGGAAGCGTTCTTGGGCCTATTTTGTTCGTTGCTTTTATAAACGATCTGCCAGAAGCAGTGTCCAGCGTGCGCTCCATGTATGCCGACGACACAAAAGTTTATAATTCAGTGAAGAATGCGTCAAATAAAGCGCAATTGCAAGATGATCTTGACAGCTTATTTAACTGGGCTGATACGTGGCAGCTGCGGTTTAATGCTGACAAGTGTAAAGTACTTCAGCTCGAGAAGAATAATGAACAGCAAGATTACAGTATGAGAAGACATGGTTGCAACGAGAGAGTAATGAGTGAAAAGTCTAGTGTGGAAAAAGATCTCGGAGTTTATGTCGACAAGGAGCTAAAATTTTCTAAGCATGTTGAAACGCAAGCTAACTCATCCAACAAACTTCTTGGATTAATCAGACGCTCATACGAGTCCCTAGATGCAGAAGCGATGAAGCAGTTGTTTGTTGCTATCGTGCGCCCTAATCTAGAGTTTGGAAATGTTGTGTGGTCACCGAAATTTGAAAAGGACAAAAATTTAATAGAGAATGTTCAAAGATGCGCAACAAGGATAATTCCAGGCTTGAAGGGCAAGTCCTATGAAGGAAGATTAAAGATTATGAAGATTCCAAGCCTCAGTTATCGACGTCTGCGTGGGGACCTCATTGAAGTATACAAGTATGCTCATGGTTTATACAAGGTCCCCGAAGGATTACTAGAATTTGAAACAAGAACTAACAGCAGGAGCCACGACTATAAACTAAACAAACTGCGCTGCAACTTATCCACGCGACAACATTACTTCTCGCTTCGAATCACCGACATGTTGAACAGCCTCCCCGATTACGTCGTTAGCGCTCCGGGTATGAACGCGTTCAAGAACAGACTAGATAAAGCTATGGAAAAATATATGTTCAGATTTGAAATGCCTAGCACCATATCGAACCCGGTGGAAGTCGAGTAGCTATTTCAAACTTTCGTCAGTCGTGAAAAGATCCGGTCAAATGACACGATTTTAGATCTTCTGTGAACAAGGCACCAAAAGGAAAAGAATCGGCGACAGCCACAGCAGGCCTGCACTGCAGCGCCGAGATCACTATGTTAATAAAATGTATGTTAATGCCACTTCGCTACTTGGCACCAGATGGCTCAGAAATTGAGGAGAAGCAACTAGTTCGAGATCTCGGAGTGTTGATGAGTACTGAAGCCACGTTAGATGCCCACATCGAGGAAATAGTCACTCGCAGCCGGCAACGGATGGGGTGGATCTGGCGAACAATTCGGACAAGAAAATCAGCACCAATTATTACACTCTTCAGAGCCCTCGTGCTCCCCAATTTTGAGTATTACTGCCAACTTTGGGCGCCACTCATGGCGGGTTGCTAGAAAATGTAAATTAAATTGTTGAAGATTTATTTGATTGTAGGAAATGTATGTTAATTAATCTTTTTAAGAATTAAAATATTTGAAATTAGAAATTTAATGTTCCAACTTTCTTAAAAATAAGAAAGAAGTAACTTATTGCGACCTGGTTTTATCAAATGAAGAAGCTCGAGGACCGCCGCTGGTTATGCTAGCGTGTCTGAAATGGCAATTTCCTCTTTTCAACTTGAATCATCATCTTGTCCATCAACATTCCTAATTACTTCTTTAAGATTAGCTCAGTTAATTTAAATTCAAACTATTATCAGCATGCGATTAATAACCGTTGAAACTTTCTATACGAGCTGATCTTATTTTACTAACCATTAACATTCATCATTATCTGGCTCCTCGCCTCTTAAGTGGATCTACCATTCAAGGTAATGCATATTTGTGATGTGTCTTGGGTATCTGTTCATTCTTTATATAAAAATTTATACTTCCTTATCGATAGCTATTCAAAACGTTCCACTTTATCTGCATCAGAACAATCCGGGGCCGACTTCGCGCATTTTACGTGCCACTAACACACATTCATCGGCTGCCTCAACTGATTTTTTGAGCCATCGAAGACTTGAATCAGACCGAGACCTTAATCCACGCCCTTTCATCTAGTTCCCAATCAAAATTGTTGATCATATTCAAAATTGAATAAACGTTGGAGCATCCTTTTGAGCCGGAAATTAGTTTCAATACCAAATGGGTGCGGTGCGGAAAGTGGAGGCAGTGCAGCGGACCTTCACGTACAGATCAGCGGAAAGAGGGAGCGAGACTTGAACTACTGGAAACGGCTGAAACACCTGGGGATGTACTCACTGGAGAGAAGAGAGCGGTATATCATACTGTACACGTGGAAGAAGATAACCGGACTGGTTCCCAACTTTGAGGGTGAGACCTACAGAACATATTGAGAGTGAGACCTCCAGATACCAGAATAGCGACATATTACAACTAAAGGAGGGGAGACTGTGCAGGATTTCCCCATTTAATAACCGAGCCGCAGCCAGAGTACAGACACTTCGTGAGGGATCACTGTCCGTGGTAGGACCGAGGCTCTTTAATGCCTTGCCAAAAAGTGCTGAGAGGAGGGGAGCTCACCCTTGCAACATTCAAGAGACGACTGGACGCTTGGTTGAGAAAAATCCCGGATTGTCCAGTAATGGGAAACTAACCTCAGCAAGTGACAAGCAACAGCATCTTGCATTAGCTGGCCCAGAGAAGGGCAAATATACGGAACACGTCCAACGTTACATCTGGGACCCGAGGGCGGGGTGACCCGCCTAGCGACGATTCGGAGACGAAGGACGACGAAGGACGACGAAGGCGGCGCATCAGCGTGACTGGGGACTAGGAAGTCCAAAACTCATCATAAGGTCATAATGTACAGGTTCTTACCTGCACCTAAAGAGTTCTTACCTGCATCTCAAGAGTTCGTACCTGCAACTAAGGAGTTCTTACCTGTACCTAAAGAGTTCTTACCTGTACCTAAAGAGTTCTTACCTGCACATGTAAGGTTCTTACCTGCTGTTGTACAGCGGCAGGAGGAGGTCGTCATGAGGCTCGTAGAAGTCAGGGCTGTACAGCTTCAGCTCGACCTTCATGCCACCAGCCGCCACCACGAGCGCCCCCCACGGTGCCCCCCTCAGGGCCGTGGCCTCCATGTACACCCCCACGCGAGATGGCTTAGCGTGCCGGAGCATGACTGCCACTGCGGCCACCCGGCGATCTGCGGGCAACCACAACGTAATCACCAAAGCCAAATAAGGCAAAAATTGAGTATTCATTTGGCCAGACTTTCGCTAGTTATCCACCCGCGGCAATCAGCGATAAGGCCCGTTGCACTAGGGGCAAAACACGGGCGTCAAGCGCCACACCAAACTGAGAGAAATTTTCGCCTCCAGAAGTGAGTCATCCACAGAAGTGGGTTATAGTGACCCACTTGCTTTACTTCCCGCAGCAAAACGGAACATGGGTCAGCGAATCAACAATATGACTCAGGGCAGGTACTTTCAAACATTGAGAAATGGACGTGACATCTTGAACTTAAGCTCAATAAAGATAGTCTAGCGTACGATCAGCGACTTTTGACACCTTCAAAACTTTCGCGCGACCGACTTAGCTAACAGCGTACTTTCAAACCACGTTGCATATCAGCCAATGACAAGCTCGCTTACATCCTTTGTTTACGTTATGAGTCACATGACGCCCCATGATTCTGTGTTCAGTTAATTCAACATTTTGGCTCTTCTTAAAGAATTTTAGACGCTTTTAATCTAAAATTTTAATGGCAAATGCCGTTTCAAGATGGCAAAATTTTTATTTAATGATTAATATGACATAATGAACAACGAGAATAGAATTTTTGTGAATTCATTTTTTAGCTCAATCCCGCCAGATTCGTTTTCTGTTGACATATACTAAGAAAAAATTCATTAAACGCATGACTAATAAAATTTCCTAAATATCCAAATAAGGATATTTTCCTAAATAAAAATTAGAGGATTTACCTTAGAACGATACTAGAGTCTAGACACTAGTATGATTCACTGGTCCAGACACTATTAGCGACTATACACTAGAAACTAAATGATTACCAATCGTTTCACTCACTCAAAAAATGATCGTAACTCCACTTACGCAACCTTTGAATAGGAGCAAAGTTACGTTCATCTTATTGCACGTAACGTACCGCAAAATATTTTGAAGGCACCATCATTTGGAGTTACGCGCACTTAGCGGACTTACGCTGCACTTAAGCCGCTACAAGCACTTAGCAATGTTTTGAAAGTACCTGCCCTGTTCGCCAAGTGCCTTCCTTGAATGTGGCTCATATACGCGTATTGACTCCACTGACATTGCCTCATATTTCGTGATGGTGCTAACTTAATTCGTGTGTAAGCAGAGAATTAGTACATTGGCTATAAGTAGGAAGAAATATATTGACCGTTGTCAATAAATGTAGGTAAATAGTTACAGGCAGTGGGAGTTCCCGCCCTTAGTACATTACGGACTTTGGAACATACCCGCTAGCCTGACAGTCATACCGATAGTTCGTAGATCACAAAAAATACGTAATATTAATAATAATATAATAATAATAATAATAATAATAATAATAATAGTAATAATAGCGGCTTCAGCGTTTAGTAGGCCGTAGGCCTGTCGCCGATTCTTAACATCGCAGAACATTCACAGCATTTTGCGGTCTCGAACTCGCAACTCACTGCTACAATTCTGCTGTGCTCAACCGCCCAGCCCCCTTGCCGATTCTGACCAGAAACTGGCGCACAGAGCTGGGATCGAACCCGCGCCTCTCTGCGCCAATCTTGGTACTCTGAACTTTTAACCACTGGGCCACCCCAGTACGGCCGCTAGTGTGTATATATGATCGTTCTACTTGTGTTAAAAACAACCTATTTTTTCCAGTATCATTATTTTGCAACGTATAAAACATATAGAGTTTATTTTCGACTCTGAATGAAGATGGTTTCTGATAATATTTGGTAAGTGGCGCGCCACTGCGAGTTGCCAAAGACCTCTTAACAAAAACCGTTACAAGAACGTTGACATATTGCTGTCTAGAGAATAAGTCAGTAGCAAACTTATTTTCATTCACTTTGGAGTTTGGAGTGATATTATTTAATTAAATTTAAGGTACAAGAGGTATTGATAAATGAAAATTTGACGTAATTTATGTAGATCTTTCTATTTATGACTAGTGAACCTGCTCATAAATTATCCGTCAAGACGTCCACGCTGCTTCAATTACCTACATCTTTCTGTTTTCAAAATCAGTCTATCTTTGTTCATTGCTCAATCCAAAAATATCTGAGCTACAGATAGAATGTCTAGTTCCTTTTATTCTGATTCAATAATGGATATAAGTTTGCCGTTTGTCTATTTATTTACTTACCCTCTACAAAGCTACCCTGTTAATTAATAGGAATTTGGGTAGTACTGGTATATCATGAGAATATATTAGTATTAGCCTAATTAGGGGATAAGATCATAAAAGGGTTAAAATTTCCACAAAAATGTCTTATTAATATAATACCCTTCATGAATTCTACCCTGAAGTGAATCAATTTAATCTAGGAATTTTGCTATGAAATTTAACACCTTTTTAAAATTTACTATTCAATGCTCTGAATTTGTTTCATGAATTTTAATTACTTGTTAATTTTTAGAAAAAGTTTATCTTTTTACTGTTGAATCGTTATGAAGCAGAAGTGCAGAACACCCTTCCATTCTGACTCCTTTATCATGAATTGAACGTTATGTGTAACTAAGATTGATGTCAAATCATATTGCCAATTTGCCAAAATATGTTCATTGAAATTTAGAAAAAGTGGGACAAAAATAATTAAGAGAGTGTGCACTGTGCTGTATGAATGACTAAGAAAACAAGCATTTCAGTGGCTACGAAGTCAGTTGATTTGCTTTCAAGGCGAAAACTTGCAGTGAATGTTACAGCAAAATGCATGGTCCAAAATGTTACAGCACTCCTCACTCCTGAGAAGTGGAGAAAAAGAAGAATTACTAACTCCAATGTGCTATCTTAAACAGTAATTCAGCAGTAAGAACATGGGATTTTGGCCTGTATTCTCCAGTAATTTTATGCCACTGTCATGTCTGCCAGTCTGCCCAACTTAAGATGACTTCACCAGATGCACCAAAGCCAGATAAAAATGTAAGGTAAGCAGTATGCACCACATTAAGTGTAATTTTAAATCATCTTAGAAATTTTTTACTCCAATCAACAATCATAGCTGCCATTCATACAATCTGTCGTCTGAGTAATATAATATTAATTCATTTTCATAGAAGTCACAGAGAATTTCTGATATCAAGTATATTCATTACATTCTCATCCATATGCTTAAATTCAATTTTCATTCCACTTTTTTATGTGATCACCCAAGATTCTAAGTCAAGATCATCAAGATCAAGTTGTGTTCATAATTATTGTTGTCTGAAAATTTTTGAATAATCTGTAGCAATTTGTTTGCAATTGTGCTAAAATTTCTCGGAACTTTCCTTCCTAGTTTACCTGTAAAAGATGGTGGCATATTTTTGTGAATATCACTGCAGGCAAATAAAACACTTTAAATTTCCTTCATAGTTCAAATGAAAATTTATTCTAGAATTAGCTGATGCAAATCAATTGAATAAAGGGAGATTTGTCTCCTACTAAAGAAGTAAAGATAACCTGCAGTTTGAAGCATAAATTCACTTTGAGATCACAACAGAGTTGTGATTGGTTTTCAATTAAATGTCTTTAGTGTATAGTATGAGTCATGAATAAGGAACTTTACACTGCAAAAATATGATCTATTACAATGTTTCAAGTCATAAACTATACCTTTCCTCATAGAATTTAGAAAATTGCTACTATATTAAATAAAACAAGTCTAATTAATAAGCTTTTTCAGCTCAACGATTCTGCCATGCTCTCACCTACCCACCTCCCCTACTGAAGGAAAAACTTCGCCTGAGCTACGATTCACCATCAAATTTGAATGCAGCCAGAAGGGTCAGTAATGTGTCCCAAGAATCAATTTCCTAAAGTTTAGGGTCCTCACCCCGGAGAACTTGCTATAGACGAGTTACGATGATTTTACAAAAATTTCCTGATAATATGAGGTCAAGAAAATAATATATTGCAACTTTTGAGACCTAATAACTCGCTCATTCCTCTTCCAGAGAAGCCGTTCCTATCCATTTTGCTTATTTGTGGTGTGATAATTGCATATATTTTCCAACAGTCTTTGCTTAATTTTTATTCTTTTAGAAATAGCGGTCCAAAATGGGCAAGAAAGTAGTTGTAGAGATTGCTAAGCATAAGTGAACGTAGCCTGTCATCAGATCTTTTTGTTCATTTTTACTTGCTAGCCTTGCTGTTTTTTGATATTTTGCAACTGCTCTATCTATTAAGACTGTTTACTGTCCAATAAAATCGATGGGATGGCAAGCTTCTGTCAGATCTGTTGAGAAGTGAAAGAGTTCACAGGTTACTACCATAGTTATCTTTCCATGCTTATGACAGGAACAAGCTTCTTGGGAGTTCAGAAGTTATGTTTTGTGGCTGGTAATGAGACAGCACGAGGTGCTAAGGATCAGCTACACTGTGGCTACACTGCTACAATGATGGCACTGTGAATCTCTTGTATGTAGTAGGAATGTGTTTAAACAACATTTCTACCAACAACAGCCAGTTCCCTAGCAACAATTCTACAATGGGCCCATGAGGGGCCCATGCGACAATGTGGAAATGAGGTGGCATTGCGGTTTCAACATATTGGGCCAACATTGATGCTATCTTACTCTGAGTGTGCATGACATTGCTATGTGGCTACAACATTGTACAAATAAGACAAAACCAGTAAAGAAATCAGTGGTGTTGGGCTATATGGTGTGCATGTGGCAAACCAAGATAATACTGAAAATCCGAGTTTTGGGCTCAATCTCGATGTATTAAACAACTTAGCGAACTCAGAGACAAAATAGTTATAGGAAAACAAATATTTTAGTTCATAAAACTTATTTTAGTNATTGCAAATAAACTATATTTGGTTTGGTGATAATGTATGTCTTTGGTGATAGGTTAGCAAAATATATTCTTTATTATGAATTAATATTGCAAATAAACTATATTTGGTTTGGTGATATTGTGTGTCTTTGAATTTCAGGAAATGGCTCCTCATCTTCTAGCGGTTATTTCTAAGCCATCTCATCGGATGAAGCTCCTTCCAGTGTTGTCCCTGTTGGAGGTACTGCTGCCCGTGCATCTGCTGCTGATATCCTACCTCATGCCTTCTCTTCTGGTGCTCTTTGGCTGGCAGGAGCCCATACTTCTACTGGTACTCCAGATCAGGGTAAAAAAGGAGAAAGCCTATGCAGAACTGGTGCTTCGGAATGTACGAGTATATCTGCATTTGCTTCAGCAGGAAATGCCACAATTTGGCTGCTTACTAAGGGCCTTCTGAAAGCCCCTGTTCTTTGGCTTGCTCTTCATGACATTGAACTGTACCTATCCTTTCACCCACAAGGGCAGCAAATCTTTAAATCGGAAGACAATTCCATGGTTGGAAGATGCCTTAAAAACGCCTATTGATTTAACTGCAAAGCAAAAGGCCTTCTCTCTAGCTCACTATTAAATTAAATTTGTCCGCCTTGTTTTGAAATTTGATCCTGGTTTTTGTATTTTGATACAATGGTTTGTGATAGTAAAAAACGGTAACTGATTGTGATGTGGGCTTCATTTTTCTGTAATTTCAGTTGTTGCATGAACTGGTCTCTCGAATACAAGTTAAAAGACCTAAATTTATTTTCGCGTGATATTTCAATAGCATTAGGGTTTTGGACCTCTTCTTTCATCCTATTATATTATTATACTTATTTTATTATTGTTTTACAAAATATCTTAATCCACGGTGTGGACCAGGGACTGAGCCATCATTATTGTAAAAGGATTATCGTGCTTATAAAGTAAAATTTTGTATGATATAAATGAATTTGTATGAATAAGTTTTGCTAGAAAAGCAGTTTCCAAATAAATATTATTCAAATGTTACTTGTCTTTGATTATTCCTCCTCCATAGCACTTGCACAGTGCACGAAGTGTACGAACATTCGGTTCGTACTGTAGGCAAACGATATACGCCACAAGTGGGTCATAGCAAAAATGTAAAGGGCCAGCAGTAGGTCAGTGTGACCTACAAATGTAGCAAGTGGGGTCAAATATTTGAATCAGTTTTGGGACGGGCTATGACTCAGCTAAGTGAGCCATGCAGACCCACCCATTTCTCTCAGTGCACACATCTGTGCAGCGTCTACGTGCGCTTCAGGCGGGTAACGAAGCGATTGACAAGCTAGCGATTCGCAGTCGCCTTACCTCAAGCAACACAAGCGCTACACTGAGTAGACGGCTGTCTATGGTCTAGCGAGGTTGTCTGTATAGGCTGGTCCTTAACAACAACATGTCATCCAACGCAACACTCGTATGGACTCTCTCGTAGAAAGGCTAATTGATTTTCATAGAGACCAAGAATGTCTGTGTTGAATTCAGTCAAAGGAGTATAAAAATGGAAAAGCAATAGAACAAGCTCTAGTGAAAATGGTTGAAGTTTTGAGAAATTTTTGTGTGCAAGTCACCATTGCCGAGGTTTGCAAGAAGATCGCTATTCCATCATCCTGCTTCTGGATGAGTTGCATTATTTTCCCCGGTACTCTGTCAAACAAGTCCACTGGCAGTCCAGTGAAATTTTGAAAGTCTGATGCATTTCTTCTTCACAGCAGCACAACCGAGAACAATGGCTCAGATCTAAAATTCGGATACATCCATCCTCACTGACGTCTAACTAGCAACTAATCTTCGAAGCGCGCGTCGCCAGCTACCGCGTACACAAATAAGTGTTAACGTTTGTGGGCGTCAGGCGCTGCAACAAGAGCTTGACACGCGCCTCGCCGCCCATATCGTTGCACCTAATGTAAACGTGCCTTTAATCGGTGTCTGACTAACGCAACCGCCACACCCAACACGCCACCCATTACACCCATCACTAGGGAATGTCACCCACCGTCACAGACAACCCAGCTCATGCCCCCGACAAGGCTGGCCAATATCCCCGCGTCAGGGCAGTGCGCCACGCAGTCCATCACATCGTTGACACCGGTGACACCGGCATCCCGCAGTGCTCTCTCTAGCTGCGGCCACCACCGTGTGAGGTGACGGGGGCTGTCCCTGCTTAGCGCCGCCACCACGTACAGCAGCACCTCCCGCAGCCTGGGGGGATTACAAGTGGGTGGGGATACTTTTGGGGAGCCAAGCCTGTACGTCGTCTGCAGCATGTGAAATATTTTGGGTATCTATTGTAAAATGTTGAAAAATGTGGCATGCAGCTCATGCCATCAGAGCAGCATGCTGCTCATGCCATCAGAGCGGCATGCAGCTCATGCCATCAGAGCGGCATGCAGCTCATGCCATCAGAGCGGCATGCAGCTCATGCCATCAGAGCAGCATGCAGCTCATGCCATCAGAGCGGCATGCAGCTCATGCCGTCAGAGCGGCATGCAGCTCATGCCATCAGAGCGACTTGTAGCTCATGCCATCAGAGCGGCATGCAGCTCATGCCATCAGAGCGACTTGTAGCTCATGCCATCAGAGCGGCATGCAGCTCATGCCATCAGAGCGATTTGTAGCTCATGCCATCAGAGCGGCATGCAGCTCATGCCATCAGAGCGGCATGCAGCTCATGCCGCCGGAGCGACTTGTAGCTCATGCCATCTAAGCCGCTTGAAGCCCATGGCAACTCATAGTAAGTAGAAGGATAAATATAATAGTAAATATAAGGGTAAATAAAATAGTAATTAGGAGTGTATATTACAATAATAAATAAGAGGTAAATACAATAATTAGTAACAGTGTAAATACAATAGTAAATAGTTGAGTAAATACAGAAGTAAATAAGAGGGTATATAGAACAGTATGTAGTAGGGCAAATACAATAGTAAATAGGAGGGTTAATACGATGGTATGCAGGAAGTTAAATACATTATTGAGTAGGAGTGTAAATACAATAGATTGTAGGAGCTTATTTATAATAGTAGAGTAACTACAACAGTACGTAAGACGGTACTTACAGTATAGGATAGTTGGGTATATACAATAGTAATGAGGATGGTAAATACAATAGTAACTAGAATAGTAAAAACAATGTTGAGTAATAGAGTAAATACGATAGTAAGTAGTGGGATAAATACAGTAGTAGATTTAGGGTAAATACAATGGTAGGTAGGAGGGTAAAAACAAAGCAAGTAGGAGAGAGAATACAACAGTATTTAGGAGAGTAAATAAGATAGAAATTAGGAGAGTAAATAAAACTGTAAGTCGGAGAGTAAATACAATATTAGTTATGAGGGTAAATATTATAGTAAGTAGGAGGGTAAATACAATTATAAGTAGGAGGTATAAATAATAGTAGGTAGAAGAGTATATGGTGAATGCAATAGTAGGTGGGTAAATACAATATAAGTTGGGATGATAAATAAATTAGTAAGTTGGAGGGTAAATGCAATAGTAGGCATGATGGTAAATACAATAATAAGTTGGAAGGTAAATACAGTGGTTAGTCGGAATTTAAATATAAAAGTAATTAGGAGAATAAACACAATAGTATGTATGATTGTAAATACAATTGTAGGTAGGCGGGAAAACGAAATAAAAAGCTGAAGGGTAAATACAACAGTAAGTGGTTAAATACAATAGCAAGTATGAGGGTAAATACAGCTGGGTGGGGGCATATACGACAGTACGTATGAGGGTAAATACAACAGAAGGAATGCGAGCAACTACAATAGCAAGAAGGAGGGCAAATTCAATAGAGAATAGACAAGTAATTGCAACAGTAAGTAGGAGTGTAAAAACAATAGTAAGCAGGAGGGTATATTCACTGGCATTTAGGAGGGTAAATACATTAGTAAGTAGGGTAAGTACAATGGAAAGCAGGATGATAAATGCGATATAAGTTATGGGACAAATACAACAGTACGGAGGAGGATAAATACAACAGTTAGTCAGTGGGCTAATGCAATAGTGAGAAGGAGGGTAAATACAGTTATAAATAGAGTAATTATAGTAGTAGGTAGGCGGGTTAATAGGATAATAAGAAGGAGGTTAATTGAAATAGTAATTAGGAGAGTGAATTCAATAGTAAGTAGGGGGATAAATACAATAGTAAATAGAAGGGTAAATAAAAAAGAAAGTATGAGAGTAAATATAACAGTAAGTAGGAGAGTAAATACACTAGTAAGTAGGATGGGAAAAACAATAGTAAGTAGGGTAAGTACAATAGAAAGTAGGAGGGTGAATATAGTAGTAAGTAGGAGGGTGAAAACAACAATAAAATAGGAGGGTAAATACAATAAAAAATAGGCGGGTATATACAACTGTAAATAGGAAGGTAAAAACTACACTAGGTAGTTATATAAATACAAAAGTATGTAGTAGGGTAAATACAATAGGAGGTAGAATGGTAAATATAATGGTAAATAGGAGGGTGAATACAAAAGTAAGTAGGAGGGTAAATACAACAGATATTAGGAGGGTAAATACAATAGTAAGAAGGAAAATAAGGAGAATAGCAGGTAGGGGAGTAAATACAGAAGTAAGTAGGAAGGTGAAAACAACATTAAATAGGAGTGTATATACAAAAGAAAGTTGGAGGGTAGATACAATATTAGGGAGGGTATATACAAGTAACTGAGAGGGTATATTATATTCCCTCCCTATATAGCAATATTAGGGACGGTTTATACAGTAACTGGGAGACTATATACAAGTGATAAGTAGGAGGGTAAGTACAACTGTACGTAGGCTGGTAATTACTATGGTAAGCAGGTGGGTAAATACAATAGTTGATAGAATGGTAAATACATAGTAACTTTGTATGTAAATACAACAGTAAGTCGAAGGTCAAACACAAATATAACTAGTAGAGTATATACAATAGTAAGTAAGAGGGCAAATACGATAGTAAGTAGGATAGTAATAACAATAATAGATAGGAGGGTAAATGTAATAGTATGTAGGAGGGTAAATACAATAGTAAGTAGGAGGGAAAATACAGCAGTAGGTAGGAGGTTGAATACAATAATAAGTAGGTAAGTAAACACAATAGTATGTAGGAGATTAAATGCAATAGAAAGTAGGAGGTAACTACAAGCGCAAGTAGTAAGGTAGGTACAACAGTATGTAGGATGGTGATTACAATAGTTGACAGGTGGGTAAATGCAATAGTAAGTAGGAGTGTAAATACGGTAATAAATAGGATAGTAAATAAAATAGTAAGTAGTAACGTAAATACAATAGTAGGTAGGAGGGTAAATACAAAAGAAAATCGGAGGGTAAATACAACAGTGTGTAGGAGAGTAAATACAATAGTGGGTAAAAGGGTGAATATAAAAGTAAGTAGAAGAGTCAATGCAGTAGTAAGTAAGAAGGTTTATACAATAATAGGTAGGAGGTAAAAACAAGTGTATGTAGAGGGGAAATAAAATAGAAGGTATTTGGGTAAATACGATAGTTATTAGTATTGTAAATACAATGGTAAATAGGGTAAAAACAATAGTAAGCTAGAGGGTAAATACAATAGTAAATTGGATGGTAAAATAATAGGGTGAATACAATAATAAGTAGTAGGGTGAATAGTTGGCAGGTGGGTAAAGTCGCAGGGTAGTAACAGTTATAAGCAGTAGAGTATATACAACAGTAAGTAGTAGGGCCAATACAATAGGAGAATTAGGGAGAATACAATAGTAGATAGAGGGTTAAATACGATAGTAAGTAGGAGTGTGAATAAAATAGTATGTAGGCGAGTAAATGCAACTGGAAATTGGAGGGTACATAAATCTGTAAGTTGGAAGGTAAATACCATGGTAAAGGGGAGGATAAATAAAATAAAAATTAGGTGGGTAAATACAACGGCAGTGGGGTAAATGTAATAGTAGAATAGAAAGTGAGCCTACCGTGCATATTTGCATAAACAGCTTAACAGGCTTCCAATCATCATTTACCCCGAATATTACTCATCAAAATTACCCAATTACCCCGAATAAAACCTGATCATTTGCTCACAATTTTACTTCCACATCAAAATTTGAGCACTGTCATATGACCCACAATCTTGACCATCAAAATCATGAGTTAACGACCATTTATCTCGACCGAACACACTTTAACCGAAAACTCAGGACTTAACCTAGAGCGATTGCCTGAAAAATACTTCAGTGGAATATATAATTGATTTAAATTTTGGAAATACTTTCCAGATCCGGGGTGCTCATCTTTATTGATCAACACAAAACTATAAGGTACTTAATACGTTTCATTACACAGTTCTTGAAACTCTGCAAAGGGCATATCACAAGCAATGTAATCAGTATGAATATTCCTCATATCGACAGCAGGTAACTCGAATAGAATTAATAAATTTGAATTCGTTCTAATGGTTTGTCTTGGTTGTATGTGGTAGTTTAGGGATAAGTAAATTGAACTACAGTTATTATGTCTTCCACGGGTGAAAAACTATCAGCAGGATTTCGATTCTTTTCCGTAGCAATATCATCAAAAATGAATAAATTCTTCCTCCCTGGATCTATATCACTGGGATCAGGCACAGAAGCAGTATTCTCAAAATATTCGACGTTGACGAATATTTTGAGAATACTGCTGACGAATACTATTCGTTTTCGCTGACGTTTTTTAGGCAGATTTTCGAGATATTCATCAATATTGCCATTGCCGTTAGAAAATAAATTAATAATTTCAGATTTATTATATCCCTTATCGGAAGCGTTCTTCAACAACCTATATTCAGGCTGATGAGTTGACTTGCTACACGGAAATGGATTGTTGAAATCAATAAAGTTCTCGAATTGCAATTTCAGTAGCAATGACGTTTTTCCACAGTTTGATCTTCCAATTATGAGACACCTCAAACTTGGAGAAGGAAATACAAAATTGTTCTTCTGTTTATTTTTATTATCGTCTTTCCGCTTATAGAGAATTTCTTAAAGTTTTATTTCTAAAATACTTTCCAATGTTTGTTCTAATATGTTCACATTAATTATAATCTGATTTATTTCAGTGGAAAGATGGTGAATATCATAGCGCATATTATCAAAATCTACCTGCAGCTGATTAATATTTCCGGAATTGAACATCACCTCTCTTTGAACATCTGTTATTAAGTCTTCCATTTTTATAAGAATTTTCATCAAGCTTTCTTCTTCCCACAGGCTGCCTCGAATGGCAATAGGGTGTAAATGAACTACCCCCTATTAAGTTTAATTTGTTTTCATCATAAATCACTCTATGTTTTCGAATATTTTTAATGGGTTCATCACACTTGATTAGATGTAATGACTTTTCCAAGCCAAACTGTGAATATATAAAGCAGAGTGAATTTTTAATCTTTTGTGTATCAATTATTTCACATTGAGCATTAGCTTTCATTTTTTAACCAATAATACAAATGCATTTGATGATTTTATTAACTAAGTTTAATATTTATATTTTCCCAAAATCACTGCAGAGTTCTCTAGCGAACGCCCGTTCCAATATTCTCTACTTTTGCAAGTCGTTCGAAGAACTCATCCTGCTTTCTCACTCTTTCTGCAACTTTATTCATGTTATCATCTGCCCGTGTTTCAAAACCATCAATATATGCCTTTAATTCAACTTGAATACCTTCTAATGAGAATACTTTTTCACCAAGGGATTTCGAATTATTCATTTGTTTTCGCAATTTTAATCTTACTTCAGTCATTTCCTCTGTTAATTTCACACCAAGATTCTCCAATTCCGTTTTTACCTCAATCATTTCTTGAGTTACTTTTTTGCCAAGATCTGTAATTTCCTGAGTTACTTATCCTTAAAGAGTTTCTACTATTGATTTTACTGCAGGCAATTCTTTCTCAAGAAAGGTAATATGCACCATAACACCCTCCCTCGCTACATCTATTTTTTATTGGTCATTTCTGAATCCTTTACATGAACATCCGAGACTTTTACAACCTCCTCATCAACATAACTCTTGCATGCGGCATCCTTATCCTCAATTCATTCATTGTCAAGCTCTCGTCGAGTGAGGTTGTGCGTCGCTCGCTCTGTGACTGTTTAGTTCACGAAAACTGTTGAAGTGATGGCAAGTGGTGCTGAAAGTGAAACAAGTTCTACCTCCTCGGAGTCATCTGTTAGCGCTGGTAGTGTATCGATGAGGAAAGACCCGGAGAAAGTCAACAAAATGCTGTCCTTTCTGAAGAACTTCAGTCCTGAGAAGAAGAAAGTGGGTAGATCTGCTAGATCAACCAATACTGCCACTCCTAATGTTCAGAGCCGGGACAAGGTAATTAAAGTCATGGACGCTATTTATTCTCTAAATGTTAAATGGTAAGCAATATTGAAAACCTTGTCTCTATGCACTCCAGACTTAAATGCGACTTTGACCATCTTGTTGAAAAGCAGGCCTCCGTACCAAGTTACTCTGATGTAATTTCACGCGGCATACCCTCACCTGTGGTATCCATTACTGGGCCCCGCCCTGCTGCCTCAGGCAACGTTTCAAATGTCCCAAGTAATGTTGATGTTAATCTTGTTGGCCCGTCCATGTTGCGTCTTGAGAAACTAATGGATTCCATTGAACAGGACTCGCTTGCAAAGGAAATGGCTTGCCAAGGTAGTGTTGTTCAAACAATTATTGATTCTTCTCTCGTCTCCACTACTGGGAACTGCTCTGAGGCGGTTGGGAAAACCGAGCGTCTCAAGCAGAAGTTTGTTGACAAGATGAACGAATATGGCGTAGGAACTCTTCGTGTCACTGACATCGAGGCCGTGGTCGTCATCGGGAAGGATGTTAAACATCTACGAGTGTCCTACATCACCAACGAGGCTAGGAATCGAATTCTGAAAGCTGTGAAGAGGATGAAGCCTGAAAATCTATTTGTCAATGAATATTTGACTAAAATGCGTGCTGCTTGACGTGCTTGCGCACTAAAATGTGTGCCCAACTTGGCATTGCACTATTTTATATCCGAGCTCTCTAAGATTTATAACGAATCCTTTCCTGTGAAGTTTATATCTGCAAGAAAAGCAAGGCCTCCTTGGTTAACTGCTGAGATTAAGTCTGCCATTAGGAATTATAAAGAGATCCAACAATTCTATCGAAAGAGTTTATGCAACAGTGTTTGCGCTAAGACAAGGTCGAGCAATAAGGTTTCATTCCTAAACTCTGAGTGTGACCTGGTGAAATTTGAAGAGTCTCTCGCCGTTTCAAATGCCCGATACCATTTAGAGCCATAATATTGTCCATAATTTAAACCACTTCACAACGATGGCCAAAATTACTTATACTGATGTGTCTCTAAGGGATTTTTCTTTGGATGATATTCCCGATATCAATTGTGAAATCTATGACTGGGATGCTTTTTTAAACCGTGCCAGTAGTTTTAACCATGAATCGTTTTCTCTTGTTTGTGTTAACATTAGGAGTATGCGATAAAATTTTGATCAATTAATGATATTCCTCAGCACAGTGAAATTTAAATTTACTCTAATTTTAGTTACGGAAACATGGCTATCCAAATTCCGATCAATTGTTTAATATTTCAGGTTATTCTAGGTATAGCATTTATCGCAACAAACATGGGGGAGGTATAACGGCTTACGTAGACGGCAAGTTCAACGCTAGGGTAAATGATGAGTTCACTTGGGTGAAAAGTGAATATGAACTATCGAATCGTTGTGTCAGCCTACCTACTTTTGAGCTTTCTGTTTATTGCGTCTATAGACCACCATCTAACAGTATACGAACCTTCAACGAGTTATTCACAGTCAAGGTTCTTTCAAAATTGAAGGGAACTAGGAAATCAATCGTATGTGGGGACTTCAATATAAACCTATACAACCCTTTTAATTTATGCTCAACTAACAACTTTATTAATGACATGCTCTCCAGTAATTTTTTCCGGTCATAATAAAACCAACTAAAATTTCCCCTCGAAATTCCATTACCTGTTACTGGATCACATTTGGTGCAATTTTTAATTTGGATCTAATCTCGAATCAGCTGTAATTGACTGTGACTTGTCTGATCATTTGATGACGTACTTTTACGTTGATTTTGGTTTTTCTTTCGCTCCACCTCTAAACAAAGTTCGCTTAATTAATAATAACAATATTCAACAGTTTAAGGAGGAAATGCGATTCTTCCCATCTGAAATTTTATCAAATAATAATGATCCGAACTTAGCAATGCACTCTTTTATATCCAAGCTCTCTAAAATTTATAACGAATCCTTTCCTGTGAAGTTTATATCTGCAAGAAAAGCAAGGCCTCCTTGGTTAACTGCTGAGATTAAGTCTGTCATTAGGAAGAAACATAAAATTCTGAAGCTTTCCCGTTCTGGCGTCATTCTTCATCGATCGTACACTACCTACCGGAATGTCCGAAACACCCTAATTAGGACTGTTAAGAGGCTACACTACTCGGCTAAAATTATGCGGGAGTCGGATGATTCAAGGGTTTTATGGAAAATTGTTAATTCTTTGCTGGGCAAAAATGTTGCGAATAAACCAAGTAAATTGTCTAAACACAATAAGCTAATTTCTGGCATTGACGGAGCAACCGAATTCAATAATTATTTTATCCCGTTGCTGATAGCATTACCGACAACCTAGGACCTGTGAACAATGATATGGCGCAAGATATTCCTTTCTGTGAGGCATCCTGTTTCCTTTTCCCAACCTCTGAACTTGAAATAAAAAATATCTTGCGACGGTGCCAGGGCGAGCGACTTCAGATTGATGACTTCCAGCCAAGAATATTGTCTCTTGTTGCTGACACCTTAGCTCCAGTTTTAGCGTACATTACATTTTCAACCTATGCATGTCCACTGGAGTGTATCCTGATTCATTGAAACGTGCTCGAGTTACACCCATTTTTAAATCTGATGACCATTTTAAAGTCTGTAATTATCGTCCAATATCAACCTTGCCTTTTCATAATAAGATTTTCGAAAAAAATTCTCAATTCCAGACTCACTAATTTTCTCAACCAATTTTCAATAATATCAGATAATTAGTTCGGTTTTCGTAGGGGTAGTAATACGACAATGGCTATACTTTATCTAGTAAAGGATCTACTTAGGACGTATCATTCCAACGATTGCTGTGTTGCTCTTTTTCTAGACCTACAAAAGGCTTTTGATTGTGTAAATCACCAAATTCTCTCGAATAAGCTCCACCGTGGTATGGTATTAGAGGGCCTTTCCTTATGCTTATCCAGTCTTACCTAGCGAGCAGAGAGCAGTTTGTCGCATTGAATGATTTCAAATCCCCCATAGGACCCATCAATATAGGTGTACCACAGGGCTCTGTACTTTGGCCTATATTTTTTAATATTTGTATCAATGATATTTTTAAATATTTTTATCAATGATAATCAAATGATACATTTCTATCAGTTTGTAACCCAAGGTTATAAATCCGCCATTCTGAAGTTTTCAGCTTTTCATTTACTAAATATTTAAACGCTAACTGTACTCTATGGATCTCCTCATCAGCTTTAATAATCAATTTCAAATTTTCTTCAGAATGCATATCCGAATTCATAACTTTATCATCGAGCGTTACCTGCAAGCTATTTAATTTCTCCTCAAATTGTTTCATTAGTTTATCCTCAATGCCCATTTCTATATTTTTCACATTGTCATCAAGCGCTAACTGCAAACTGATTATTTTTTCGTCAATTTGCTTGATTAGTTTTTCTTCAACATGCAATTCCCAATTCTTGACTTTATCATCGAAAACTGACTGTAAACTATCAATTTTATCATCAAATTGTTTAATTATTTTTTGTTCAGAAGAATCGGTCTTGGACTCTAAAATTTTAAATTTATCTGCAAAGCTAGACTCTAAAAATTTCAAACCTAAATCAGTATTAGAAAACTCAACTTGTGAATCTTCTCTCAGGGTTGTAATAATTGAATTGAAGTTGGAATGTTCATTTCGAAGAGTTTCGATTGGAGTTTTCAGAGACTCTAAAGGAAATACTTCAATTGGTTCTTCCTCACCATCTTTGCAAGTTGATGAAAAATTCAAATTATTTGCATAGATATTAATACTTGCCCTTTATAAAGAATAATAAATTAATGAAATTTTAATACCCATTCTTATAAAGATCTAATAGTATGGAATCAAATATCTCATACTCCAGTCTTTTTAACATTTCTAAACACAAATGTCCGCAAATTACATCACCCATTTTTTGTATTTTATAGGCGGACAAAAAAATGTTGCATTTATTCATGTACGTTTTAAACTCGTTAGGACATGTTAAACCGTAACTATCAAAGTAATGACAAGTATCATTTTCCTTATACCAACAAGTCCAATGCGTTCCAGTCTCCTCTTTCACATCAAAATTCAAAATTCGTCGCTCCGTTTTACAAGGTGAGCTAAGCAGTGTTTCCCTAATAAAGGCACTGTTCTCTGACCGCAGGAACTTTCAATACTACCAAATAATGTTTCAAATCATGTTGTATTAATGATTTAATGGGTATTATTTTCTTGGTGGATTCAAGTAGAGACCTCCCCCACAAAATTTTTTTTCTGTGAAGATTTTTTTTCGCTGGAATCAATCTTAAACCGGATCCCCGTTTAGCTTCCATTTCTTCATTATGTCGTTTCGTTTCTGCCATAAGTTTATCATCAGCTTTCTTCTTATTGGCTGCACTAGCTATGGCAGAAGCCCCTTCTGCCAGAGACCCAGCAGCGCCTAGAGCTGCTAGGATAGCAGGAATTGTAAAGATGAAACCTCCTTCTTTTGCTTCTTGTGCTGATACAAAAGAATTTTTAGTTTTCTTACAAATCAAGCAACGTCCGCTCTTTAATATTTTATTATTTTTCATCATGATATATTGAGTATGCTCAGTATCAGTCTTCTTTCGACATTTTACGCGATACATCATTTTAATAAGATAAAAATCCAAAGATTTTTTTTAATTTTAGTAATTTATATTCTTTTTCTCACCATCAGATTGTAATTGAATTATTCTGTCTGAAAGAATAAGAGCATAAGAATGTGTATTATCAGGAATGTTATTATTGTATTATTGAATTCAGCTTTAATCTTTATATCAATAAGACTGTCCTTAAGACGCTCATTTTGTCGACTGATGTCGATTACAAAAATCGGATGTAAAAACCTATAATCTCTACATGCAGCCGCACAATTTGTCTGTGATGCATAATCTATCATCATTTTATAAGCTTCTGTATAATTGTTACTAGTTACCTACTATCAAAATCAATTTGCAGGTTTTGCTCAGGATACCTTTCATTATTTAGCTGGATATATGCATTCCTCTTATCACTGTGATCAAACAGTGCATTGTTAGAAAGTTGCGAAATTTCTCTACCTGTTTGAAATGCTAAAATTACATAACGAGGTCTTTGAGTTCCCGAACTTGGTGTAAGAGTCCAATCTAAGAACTTTTGATTAGGACTCATTATTGATTGTTCCAACTGTCGATTCATGTAAGCAATTGATATCAGAATTTTATCTTTTATTTGACGATATAATTTAATCTTATACTCTTCAGAGAGTTTATAAACCGTCTTTTTCCAAATTAGTCTTTTGATAGTGATTTTTCCAACCGCAACTTTATATATATATATTTTTTAAAGGCCTCCCACACTCACCATTCCAACAAAAAGGAATTAATTTTATTAATTAAAAACAGGGAATGGTTTCATGTCAATGATCAGGGCCCCGACCTTAACGCCTCTGATGGTGGCCTACACCGACTCCGAGGGTCACTGAGCTGTGACGCGAGCGAGGAGCGGGCCCACGTCGAACTTTTCTCTGACTGCTGTCAGGATGCTAGCTGCATTGCCTCTCTGCACAGCCAAACCCAACCTTTGCTTTAACCATAGAGTCTCTCTACGTTCGCCGGACAATTCCGTAATGCGACGGCCAATCTGTGATATTAAAGGACCAGTCGTTTCACCATATGTGCCCGTCGTTTCTAATGCGACTGGCTCGAAACGATACCGAGCTGCCAACGCCGCGTATTTACGTCTCTTGCTATCCTCCTCCGCACGAGCCGCGAACCCAGTAGAAATAGCCGAATTATTGACGTGCGACTTAGCAAAAGTGTCGACGCAGGTTGCATCCCAGCACAAACACCTCCCATTAGAAAACGGGAAAACCGTTAAGCCATCTGGTCTCTTACCATCCCCTCTGTCCACTCCCACGGGTTCAAGGCATGAAGGAACGCCAGCGCTCTGAAGAGCTCTCCTGATCACATCGTTCAGAGCCGAGTGTCTTGGATGTCGCCCAGCGCTGTACTTACAAGAAAGGCCATGCAGTCTTCGTGCATCCATCCGCTTTCCGCACCGACAAGTGATATATATATTGGTGAGTTCGACCTTTATCGCTAGTTTTGAAAAGAGCATTTGCATCATCACCTCTTCTTAAAGTTAAGTCATGCTTCACCCCATAAATCACTTTGTCATAATTTTCACCGAATCCGAAAATATGTTTTAATGGAATTGTAGCATTGAATTGACCGTCAGCGGCTCCTAAATAATCACTACGTTGTTAAATCCATCATTAAATTTTTCATTTTTCTTAGTGACAATACACCAGAAGAACATCATATTTTCTTTGGAGCTTCGTTGATAAGTTGTCAGTCCTTTTAGAGTTGTAGCAATTCCAGGATAGCTATACCCCTCAATTTCCTCATTTCCGATTCTATAAGATATTCGATCGAATAAATACATCAGACCATTATTGATAATTGATATTTTATCATCTTTGAAATTATAATTACTACCATCCTCTTCCGTTAAAGTACCTTCGATGTAAAGACAACTGTCTGATGGTAGTAGAAACTGATCTTGACTCTGAATAATAATCTTGATATCATTGTGTTTCACGATTTAAATCAGTTCCAATTTGAGGCTCATAATCATGAGTTTCGACTTCATGATATGATTCATCAATTTGAATAGTTTCGTTCCATTGTAAGTTCTCCATTTTATAAGAAATATTTTTTAAAGATTATTTATTATTTTTAGACCTTAAGTGTAATCGTACTGTTATTTCCTCACCTCTGGTATTCAAATATTTCTATTTTGATCTGTTAACCAAATTTGAATATTATAAATTGAAGGCTGATTTGCGGTTAGATAAATTGGTTGGCTAGGATTCTCTACAATTTTATATCCTGGGGGAACGTTAGGAAAAAATGTATACAGAATATTGTGTAAATCACCATTGAGATATAATCCATTAATTATACGCAGTGAACAAGTATTGCATTAACAGACATTATATATACTATATTTGTACTTTCATGTTCTCCAACACCTTCTAATACTCCATTATCAAAACCTAACAGAGTATGTAAACTGTTGGGTTTGTTGAAATAAATTTCAGGATCACAAATGGTTATAACGCATTTCAAAGTATTGGTGTGCGCTCTTATATCAATCAAATCTTCATCTTCAATTGCATTTTTAATATGCTTATTGATGCTCTCAATCTCATAGCATCCAGTTGGAATAGTTTTAGGGATTACTATACCATGTGCCCCTACATAAAATTTATTATTTGTCTTATCAATATTCGGGATAAAGTGATACATATCCAGTCCCACCAATGCTGGTTCATGAATTTTGTTTGTATCTAATTTTATTGCTGGCGTGAAATTCGTGTAAATATCACTTTTTCTACCGGTTATAACTATGCTTTGAGATTCCATTTACTTAAACAAAAATCATGCAATAGTTTAACATTATGTTCATATAATAAATTTCGCTTAAAAAGTTCATGAGTGAGTGCCTGCAATTCATTGAAAACTCCCGTGTTTCCAGCATTCAGAGAGCCAAATAACAAGTGATGTCTTGCAACAATCTCATTAACGTTAGAAGGTATAACTATTATTCCTGATCCTGAAACATCTGAATCACCATCCGGACTTGATTCCGGAGTTGAATCCCGAGATGATGCCGGACTTGCTGCTGCTCTAATTATATCAGTATCGGTGACTGACCTTCTCCTTCTGTGTTGCTTTATAAAGTGGTCTGATAAATTTGTAGTATTTATCTCCCCTGTTTGCTTTTATTGTTCCATCCGACCTGAGATAAACCTTTGTCTGTCTTATAATTCGCACATAATTTTCAACTTTTTTCATTGAAGTTTTCGGGAGCTTTTTTTGTTAATAGCTCCCATAATCCAACAGTTCATTCAAAAACTTCATTACCAATCCCTAAAACATTACATTGGAAGCTAACAATCGTATCTCCTAGCCTGGCATTTTTCCCATCAAATTTTATGCCATAAGCTTCGTCATACTCAGATCCTGGTTTGAAGGGTAGACTTAAAAAAGTTTTAGATATTGAACCAACTAATCCCTTTGAGTCGGATTCTTTTGAGTCAGGAGGATCTAATGCCAATCTTTCACCAGGTTTGATTATTAATTATTCTCGGGGGCATCTTTCAGAGCTAACCTTGTCTGCTTAGTTTCTTCTACCATTTCGGTGAGAGGTTCAATTAGAGGCTCATATACATTTTAGCATCATTGTATAATCTTGTTCCACAAATTTTTCCTGTGTGAATTATTTTCTTAAGTCTCTCTTTTATTTTATTAGATCATTTTTACTTTTTATATTAATTAACGGCATTTTATTAAGTAAAATATCTCAGTTAACTTGAACTCAGTGTCTTTATTTCGAATTCAATGTGTGTATAACTTAATGTCCGTTCAACTCTATGTTAGTTCAGCATTTCCATTTCCGGGCCGTCGATCCCCGTCAGGGACTTGCCCCCCCCCCCCAGGGTCCCACACCAGGCACGCCCTCTGGTATTCCTCCCCGCCGTCGCCAATGTCTCGTCCCCCAACACACCCCCTCACATGCCTTGCGCAATTCCCCTTCGTAATCCACGTATTGCACCTCCCGCACTGTCTCTTATCTCCCACTCCACTCGCTCCACCCGTACACGTCCTCTCATGATTCACTCTCGCACCCTCCATCTCAACACTCATACCACATATGCTACACTCGAATCTCACTCGCTCCTCAGCTACTCTATGCATGCGCTTCTGGTGGTTGGTCAGGCCCGCCTTACTTCGGCAGACCTTCCCACACCCCTCATATCTGCACACCCAAACATTCATTCTTCTAACATTCCTGTCCAGTCTCGCCACATTTGCATCCCAACGTACTTATGCCCTTTCTGACATTCCCACTCATGCAGATGCTCTATGCGTTCATTCACCATGCTCTTCCATCCATCCCTATCTCTGCTCAGCCGCTCCACATCAGTCCAGTCCTCTCCCGCTTCCTTCAACATCCGCTTCCAGTACAAGACAGTCTTCCTCTTACGCCCTTTTATCTTCCCGAAACCTTCCATCCTCTCATACCATCCTAGCACCATCGCCTTCGTCAACCTCTCATTTCCCATTCTCATAACATGCCCCACTCACTCCAACACACGTTTCTCAATCTTCCATCTCACAATCTTTACACTCAAACACTTCCTCACATCCGACATGTTCACTCCTCTCGCTTGCATTTGCCTCAGAGGCTGGCCATTCCGATCACTCCACGCGTATCTATAACACTTATCCATCCACTTTTGCAACCGGTTCATATCCTTTACATACCACACTCTCGCCTGACAATCATACAGCAGACTACTCTCCACACATGCCTCCACCACCCTCGCCTGCCACTTCTTAGACATTCTCGTCCTTTTCAGCCACCTTTTCACTCTCCACCACAAACTTCCAGCTCACTTGATCCTGTTATTCAAATCCGCTTCCGAACTCACCCAGCTCCTAAGTAATCTGATTTCACCCACCTCTTCCGTCCAAAACTCAAGCACTTCCTCTTTCTCCTCATTGTTTCGATCCTCCCACTGATTCATCACTTCTTTCACTGCTTTCACACCATTCTCAATTTCACCCTTCACACCCACAATCGTAGTATCATCCGCAAACAAAGCCATGGACACTCTCACTCTCACACACTCACTACTCCCCTTCTCCCATGCACTCTCTCCAGCAAACGAACCCCCTGGCACCCATCTCCACGTCACTCCCACCTCTTCACCTCCGCTTCTTCTCGCCACCTCCGCTTGCCTCATAACCGCATGATGGTACACATTAAACAAGTTGGGTGACGTGGAGCACTCCTCTCGCAGACCTCTCGCAGGCATCCAGCTTTCACTCACTCCCTCCTTCCCTCTCACCTTGTAAACAGTCGACTCATGCAGATCCACAATCGTATCCAGCCATTTCCCTTTCATTCCATACCTCTCAAGCAACCTTCACAAACCCGGTTTGTTCACTCTCGGATACGATTTTCTCAAATCCAGCAGTCTCGCCACAGGCCACTCCTCTTCATTCATGCCCCCATTTTCAATCTGTTCCATTCTTCTCTTCAAATCAACCACGTCCTCTTGCATACGAACCATCATTTGCACTACATCCGCTGTCGACCTACCCTTTCGTACCGTCTCGTACTCCCCGATCCCATCAGACCACCTGTTCCCTGGCGATGCAACAACAGAACACCAGGGTATCTCCATCTCTATAGATGGTGCACAACTTCACCTGTATAACATCTATATCTCTCCGCCCACCTCCTGGCCCCCGGGCTTCATGCCCTCACTGACCCCACTATTCGAACTGGACGCCCATAATACCATTATTATGGGGGACTTCAATGTTCACAATCCAGCGTGGTTCTCCGCCACTCAGAATAACCGCGCGGCCGCCGCCCGTGGCACAGCCTTACTCAACCAAATAGATTCAAGCCAGTTAGTCCTACTCAATTAAGACACCCCCACCAGGCTCCCGTCACAAGGAACCCCATCATCTCCAGACCTCACCCTCTTCAGCCCCATTTGGCCCTAGACGCTGTCTGGACCCCACTGGCCCTCCTCAACTCTGACCACCTTCCCAGTTCCATCTCCCTGGACTCCATGAACTCTCCCAATAACCGTCCTCCCCGCACCTACATCAACCTCCGTCGTGCAGATTGGGACGGTTACGCCGCCGACACAGAGGCCACTTTCAGAGCTGTTGCTCCCCCCTTCCTCATGCTCTCAAGGAGAGGTCTTCTCTAGGGAAGTTCTCACTTCGGCGGCCCGCCGACACATCCCTCGCGGATGTAGAAGGGATTTTATTCCCAGTCTTCCACCATCTGCCATTCCTCTCATTCAAGAGCGCGACAGGACCCGTGCCTTGAACCACAACCACCCCAGCCTCCCGGACCTCAACAACAACATCTCAACCGCCATCACCACACACTCCCGCACAACGTGGATCAAGAAGGTCCAGTCAACCAACCTGCAGAGAAATCCGTCTAAATTCTGGCCGCTCCTACGCTCCCTCTCCGGCAAGTCAACTAGACAAACCCCTAATCAACCCATTTCCTTCAATAATTCTTATGCCACCGTAGACCATATCATAGCCTCATCCTTCTGCCGCCAATTCACGCTGGTTCCCACTACCAGCGTGACCCTTCCTGCAGATCCACCTACCGAGGTATCAAGCGCCGTTATTCCCTCTCCGACACAGCCCCTGTGTTCACTCCGGATCAGACCAGACAGGCGGTGTGGAGCTCGGGTACCTCCACTGCCACTGGCCCAGACTCCCTCACTATCCTCCACCTCCGTCAACTGGGACCCAGTGGTATCCAGTACCTTACCCAACTTTACAATTTGTCCCTCGCCAAGGCCGACATCCCTGCCATCTGGAAGTCGGCCACAAGCATTGCCATTCCAAAGCCAGGCAAACCCCCGTCTATCAGCTCCTCATACCGGCCCATTTCCCTCTTGTGCCCGCCTGCGAAGGTGTTGGAGCGTCTGTTCCTCCCGTCCCTTAATGCAGCGCTTCCACTTGTGGACTCCCAGCATGGTTTCCGCCCTCTCCACTCCACAATATCCGCCCTACTTCCTCTAACCCAGGCCATAGCTACAGGCTTCAACCAGCCTCGCCCACCAACCAGGACAATAGCAATGGCAATAGACTTCAGCAAGGCTTTCGACACCGTGCCCCATGCTCAGCTCATCTCTCACATCGCCACCACCCCCCTCCACGCCAATATCACCCGCTGGCTGATCTGTTGCATCAGAGGCAGGTCAGCCAAGAGCTCCTACAACAACTGCATCTCCTCTCCACGGCCGGTCCACGCTGGAGTCCCGCAAGGATCCGTTATCTCGCCCGTTCTCTTCAATTCCTATGTTTCAGACTTCCCCCAGTCCATCCCCCTAATCAACTCGTATGCGGACGACTTCACTGCCGCTGCGGGGGCCGTCCAGATAGTCGACGCGTCTGCAGTCCTCACCTCCCACGCTTCCGACGTGGCTGCGTGGGCTCGTCGGAAGGGGTTATCGGTATCCATTCCCAAATCCCACACCACCCTTTTCACCTCCTATACCCACCAATCACAAACTGACCCTCACGTCAGCTTGGAGGGGTCCGACCTTCCACTTTGTCGGACCCCGAAGCTCCTCGGGGTCACTTTTGACCCCCACTTCACCTTCTCGCCACATATCGCTGCGATATGCCAGAGAGCCGCCCGCACCTCAACATCCTCAAGTCTCTTGCCGGAACCAGCTGGGGCCAGCAGAAGGAAACCCTCTTGGTGACTTTCAAGGCCCTTATTAAGTCCCTCTTCACCTACGCTGCCCCAGCGTGGTTCCCCAACGCCTCTACTTCGTCAATCTCTAAGCTGCAAACCATTCAGAACTCTGCCTTCCGCATAGCCACGGGATCTCTTCAAATGGCCTCCGCTTCCCATCTGCACAGCGAAGCTCAGGTCCTACCCGTGGCTGAACACCTCTCTCTGCTCTGCTCACAATACCTTGCCAGTGCCCTACGACCGCACCATCCCAGCTACCCTATCGTCACCCAGACATCGGGGACCCGTTCCATGAAGCACACGCTTCAGACTCGCTTCCACCCTTCAGTCTCTCACCAGCTGGAGGAGGGTTCACTTCCCCCCGACTCCTACCCCATCGTCCTCAGGACCCTGCACAGCTCTGCTGTTTCCTCTTACCTGGCCTCAGCAGCTCCTAACAAAGTGTTGCTGACCCCTGCCCCCTCCGTCTCGTCCAGCGAGCTTTCCCTCCCCAGGGCGGCCAGAAGCGCCTTTTCCCAGCTCCGCTCCGGCTACTCATCGCGGCTCAACTCATACCTTGCCCGCATTGGTGCAGCTAATAGCCCTCTCTGCCCTGAGTGCGGCACTATGGACCACACCACTCATCACCTGTACATCTGCCCATCGCATCCCACCTCGCTGTCCCCACTGGACCTCTGGTCTAACCCTGGACCGATTGCGGCCTTCCTCTCATCGCTCCCATCATTCTCCGACATCCTTGGAGTAGAACCCCCGCTCCCTCCTCCTCCCCCGGAGCCGCCGCCTCTGCGGGGGCGCCGCCGAGCAGCGATCCCGGGCAATTAACAACAACAACAACAACCTACCCTTTCGAAAACCTGCCTGTTCCTCATCCAACAACCCAAAATACTCAGCCCACCATGCCACTCTCTTCGCCATCACCCTCGCAAGTATTCTGCTCCCCATACTCAACAGACATACCCCCTATAGTTATTACAGTCATTCCTATCACCCTTCTTGCATAACGGAATCATAATGCCTACTTTCAAAGATTCATCCCAAGCATCCGCTCTCTTCACAAACATTTCTCTCACCAACTCAATCACTCTGTCTCTCACTCCTTCATCCGCCCACTTAATATATCCAATCCTCACTCCATCTTCCCCAGGCGCCGACTCTTTCATATCTTTCATAGCCGCAACAATCTCTTCTCTTTCAGGCACTTCATTCAGTCGATCATTTGCCTCTTTCGCTCTTTCACACTCTCGCAGGTCAGTCGCACCATTTACCGCCCGTTCTATCACTCTCGGCTCCTCTTCATACCTCTCAAACGTCACTCGTTCAAAATGATCCTTAAATTCATTCACACAGATATTCGCACTCGCTCCCGCTTTGCATCCTCTCGTGCCAATCTTCCTCAAACACTTGTACATGTCTCCCACTCTGCCTGTCGCACACACTCCCTCACATTCCCTAATCTTATTCCCCCACCACTCTCGTTTCAAGCCGCCTCAACCATTTTCGCAAAGCTATCCTCGCCTGCTTCACCTCCTCTCTCGCTCCAGCCACCTCTCTCTCCAGCCTCTCCATCAGTCTGCCGTCTCTACTCTGCCTCAGCCTTCTCCTATTCCCCTCCAGTTGCACCCTTTCATTTCTCAAACGCACCGCCGTACTCACTCTCTTATTCAACGCATTTAGCTCATCTTCATACCAATTGTCCAATAATTCTGAACCCCCTTCTCACATACTCCACATACTTCTTTCGCCACCTCAGTCATCACCTCCGCAAGCACCTTCCTTTTATTACCTTCATTTATTTTCTCATTTGCCTCAGTCATCCTCTCATTCGTTTCCACCATGTATTCCTCCCTCTTCTCCCATTGTTGCAACGCCTCCCACTTTATCCTTGGCACTCTTTTCGTATTCCCTCCTGGCACTCCATCTTTCCCCCTTTACTCTCACAGTCATCACTACTGGCTTGTGGTCCGACAACTCGTATTCTCCATTCGTCCTCATCTTTCTTACCATCCACCTCCTATCACTCTTCCTCATCACAAAACCATCCAACTCGTACCATCTACCATACCTCACATTAAACCACGTCCCTCTCCTTTTATACCTCATGTAGCTATTCACATACTCCAACTCATGCTCCCCATACCAATCAATCAGGGCCAATACTTTCAAAATTCGCTAAGTGAACGTAAGTATTCACGCTTCATTTTCTTGTCTACGATTGGTGGATTTTGCTTGAAAGGCCGTCAATGATTGGCTGATGAACTTACGATCTCTTAACTTTTTTTTGAAAGTATGGGCCCTGATTCCTTCCTGCTTCATTCAGGTTTATAATGCCATATCTTCCGCACGCCCCTTCCCTTTCATTCCCTCTTCCCACATTTTTTTCGAGTTGAAATCTCCCCCTATAATCAATTTCTCACTTCCACCACACGCAACTTGATTCTCAACCGCTCTTCTATACCTCTCCATACCGTCATCATTCGTTCCCAACACAGGCTGATACACTGATACCAGACGCAACCCTCCCAACACCACAGCAGTCACTCTCTCCTCAAACCATCTCTTCTGTCCCTCTCCCACCCACACCTCTATCGCCTCACCCCTCAAAACCACAGCCGACTTCTTCCCATGTACCACCGCCAGTCTTTCCTCATCCTCTCCCAGTCACAACACACCCTCATCATCCGCACTTATTTCACTCAACAAAATAATCTCCCACCCTTTCCTCACAATCTTCTCTATCACTTTCCTCAAACGCCTCCTATTGTGCTCTCTCATAGACAATCTCTGCACATTCCACGTCACAATCACTCTCTCACTCCTTTGCCTCCCATCCACAACCTCATCCTCTCCCTCGCGATCTCTCCTCCTCCTCCTCCGACCCTCGTGACGCCTTTCCATCCTCTCTTCTCTTCGCCTCTCTCCCACTCCCCTGCCTCTCTCCAGCTTGAATTGTTGATGCCAGTCGACCTTCTAGAGTTACAGTGATGGAGAGGTGATGTCTAGTAATCGGTGGTTTTGGTTTGTGAGCTTGAGTCGGTTGCGTGCTGTTAATAATGGGGTGTTGTGGTTGGTGCGTATAGTTGACCATGAGCTGGAGCAGCGCTGGCCGGATGCGCTCGCCGAGCGCGGGCTAATGACCAAATTGGTTGTGCGCTTGCCGAGCGCAGGCTAATGACCTAAGTGGTCATTAGCTCGCTGTATCCATCTCCTGTGCTCCCATATCAATCTCCTGTGTCCCCAATTTTCACTCATTGGAAAGATGGGGATGATGTTGAAATAAGTTGGTGATCTCCCTTTGCTTCTGGAAAAGTTGATGTAGGGTTAAGCCTTTAGTTCTCGGTTAAAGAGTGTTCGGTCGAGGTAAATGGTCGAGGTAAATGGTCGTTAAAATTGTGAGTAAGTGATCAGGTTTTATTCGGGAGTAATTGGGTGATTTCGATGAGTAATATTCGGGGTAAATGATTATCGGTAGCCTGTCAAGCTGTTTATGCAAATGGCACGTAGGCTCATTTTCCATACTACTTATAATAGTAAGTAAGAGGGTAAATACAAAAGAAAGTAGGCATGTATATACAATAGTAGGTAGCGGGGTAAATATAATATTAAATAGGTGGGTAAATATAATATTAGTTAGGATGTTGAAAATATTAGTAGGTAGGAGAGTAACTAGAATAGCAGGCAAAAGGATAAATACAGTAATAAGTAGGAGGGTAAGTATAATAGTAAGTAGGAGGGTAAATACAATAGAAGGTAGGAGCGTAAATACATAAGTAGTTAGAAGGGTAAATACAATATTAAGTAGGGGACAAATACAATGGAAGGTAGGAGGATAAATATAAAAGCAAGGAGGAAAGTAAATACAACAGTAAGTAGGAGGGTAAATACAATAGTAGGTTGGAGGGTATATACAATAGTACGTGGGAGGGTAAATTCAACAAAATTTCGAATTTAAAAGTGTTAGACGGGGTTTGTTGTTTGAAGTTATTAATGTGATCTTTCTTTCTAGAGTAACTCCATATATTTGTCAGGTTGTTTTGGCCAAAGTGGCTGAATTGTCACGTTGCAAAGGTCTCGATCTGGCAAGTACGAGTACAAATAAGGGAAAAATGTCAACACATGGTAAATTCAATCTTCCTATATTGTGGAGAAAATCATACACCTATTACGAAGCTGTATCACTGATAACGTACGACATCGACTACACGGACATAATAAATCATTTAGAGACCTAGGTACATGAACTGAAAAGCATTCTGGTCAATAATGCGGATTATCGTCACTTAGAAACGAAATCAACCTATGATCAGATGTCTAGCACAGATCTTATAAATAGACACAAATTAAAAAGCAAATAACAGCACTGCCTCCATTAAATTCCAAACGGATTCATAACCTGGCTTTGGGATGGGATGCGGTCTGGTATACTCCACCGTTACTTTCTTCGTGTTGTAGCCGAACTATCCGCGCTTAGTTATCCCTTTCACGGCCGGTCCGACCGTAGAACTTGCGACGACCGTACCTCAGAATAGTGGCGTCGTCTCCAGTCAGCGGTGGTAATATTAAAAGATTTCTGCCGTGCTACTATCGCTGATGAGAAGATGCCCGACCGCTGCTGGTGACTATGGAAATTCCCCTCAATGGTGTTCTAGATGCGGCTGTCCTGGCGCCGACTTCCGACCATCGGTGGAACGGCTGAGTAGAAACGAAGCTGGAACGCGGACTGTCTAGTATTTCTCTCACCATTGGTTGATCAACTCTAGTGGTCTGGAAGATCGTCGTTTAATTTAATTCGGTCACGCTGTAGCTTCCGTGATTTGCTCTGGCGTCGTCTCCAATCTTTGCGGTTGTCTTTTGAATCCGGTAGATCAACGTGGTCATTCCGTTGAATAGTGAAACCGCCATACAACCGAACGTAAGTGCTTAAAACTCTATTCGTTCACCTCACAATACGCTGGCCGCCCACTAAACTGGCTAGCTCGTCCGAGACACCCGCTCGAGGATAGACTGCAGACTGGTTTGACTGTTTCTCAAGCCCAACTTCTGTTATAGCCCAGTTTGCAACCCACGCAGCGCTTTGCTTGATATTACCCTAAACGACCCAAAGTTTTTCCCCAATCAACAGGAGCAACCACTTCGCCTTATAAGTAGTTACATGACCGAGCGCATGGCGCCATTTTCCATAAACAGCTTAAATCATAGGTTACCACAACCATTTACCCCGAATCTTACCCAACAAAATTAACCAATCACCTCCAAATAAAACCTCCTTCAATATTATTACGAACAATTACCCCCAAATCTGCATAAACAGCTTAACAGGGTACCGATCATGAATCTTACCCAACAAAATTAAGCAATTGCTCCCGAATCATGAGTTAACGACCATTTACCCCGATTTTACTGCACTCTTTAACTGAGAATAACCTAGAGCGGCTACCTGAAAAATACTTCTGTGGAATATATAATTGATTTAAATTTTTGAAATACTTTCCAGAACCGGGATGCTCATCTTTATTAATCAACACAAAACTATAAGGTACTTTATACGTTTCATTACACAGTTCTTGAAACTCAGCTAAGGGCATATCACAAGCAATGTAATCACTATGAATATTCTTCATATCGATGAAAGGTAACTCGAATAGAATTAATAAATTTGAATTCGTTCTAATGGTTTGTCTTGGTAACTAACAGTCCTGACCGGTCATAGTCTGCTCACCCATACCCATCCATACCCATACCCATCCATACCCATACCCATACCCATTGTCATTAGACTGCGCTCGGCGAGCGCACAACCTATTATGTCATTAGACTGCGCTCGGCGAGCGCACAACCAATTATGTCATTAGCGCTCGCCGAGCGCATCCGGTCAGCGCTGCTCCAGCTCTTGGTCAACTACGCGCAACGACCATAACACACCATTATTAACCGCACGCAACCGACTCAAGCCCACGAGCAAGCATCACCAATTTAAGCATCGAGTCAACACCCACATTCAGTATCAAGCTATATCTCAAATGTAGTGTTTTATTGCCCTTTATTAATTTTATCAGAGAGACCAAATCAATAATTTTTCAATGTGCTTTTTAATTTTTTCTATATAAAATGAGAGTTGGTAAATCATCTAATGTAAGTCACGCGATAAAACATACCTTAAGTACCAAAACCCTTGGACAAATTTTTTAAGTAAAATGAGAGTTAATAAAGCATCTGATGTAAGTCATGCAAAAAAGCACACATTGAATACGAAATCTCTTTGGATAAATTTCTTAAGTAAAATGGAAGCAAATATTGTCAGCATGAATCACTGTGAAGTTTGTAACACATTGGTTAAAAATTTAAAAAGCATGAGCCTATTAGTTTCTGTTGCTATACTAAATGCGAGGATGATAGGTACTCAAAGTTAGAGTTATATAATGGTGAAGATGCATCGGAAAAATTTGTAGAATATCTAGAAGCAGGAACAAAACGTGTATATAAATTATTAAATCAATATCCAAAAAAGATGTTCTTATCAATTGAAAAATATTATGAACACTGAAATGCTACAGTTTGCCATGTCTGTCAAGAAGAGTTGACTAAAGAAAACTATAAGGTTGGAGACCACAACCACCTAACGGGAGACTATAGAGGATCAGCGCATTTAAAGTGCAATTTTAAAATTCGAAATCCTAATTTTACCCAGTGTTTATACATAACTTATCCAATTAGGATTCAGACCTGTTATTAAAGAACTAGGTAAAGTGTCTGGCAAAATAAATGCTATACCAGAGACGGATCAAAAATACACAAGTTTCTCACATACCATCCTAGTCGGGACGCATATAAATAAAAAAACTGGAAGAGAGCGAGATATAACAAGAGATTTGAAATTCTTAGACACTTTCAGATTCATGTCTTCATCGTTGGATGCATTATCAAGAAATTTATCAGAGCATGTAGAATCGAAAAGACATTTCCCTAGTAATGAGCAGTTTAAATTGATACAAAACAAAGGTATATATCCATACGATTGGATATATGGATACCTACGATAAAATGAATTCAATTACTTTACCATCGAGGTATGAATTCTATAACAAATTAAATGATACATATATATCTGATAAAGAATATAGACATGCTAAAGAGGTTTGGGATGTATTCAAATGCAAAACGTTCATAGACTATCATAATCTCTATCTTAAAGTTGATACCTTGTCATTAAGTGAGGTGTTTGAGAACTTTAGGAATACCTGTTTGAAAACATACAAATTAGATCCAGCCCACTATTTCACAGCTCCGGGTCTATCCTTTGATGCCCTATTAAAGGTTACTGAGATAGAATTAGACTTGCTGAACGATCCTGATATGATACTATTCATTGAGAAAGGCATTAGAAGTGGCGTTTCATCAATTTCTAAAAGATATGCTAAAGCAAATAATACATATATTCCGGAAAGTTATGATCCTCAAAAACCGAGTAATTATAAATCATACATGGATGCAAATAATTTATATGGTTGGGCTATGTCACAGAGCCTACCAACAGGAAACTTTAGATGGTTGAAAGAAAATGAACCATTCAAAGATAATAAAAGCTATATTCTCGAAGTTAACTTCAGTTATCCAGAAGACTTACATGACAACCATAATGATTTACCTCTAGCTCCTGAAAATATTAAAATAGGGGATGTTCATAAGTTAGTACTTCATCTTGGTAAGGGGGAAAAATATGTAATCCATAACAGTAATTCGAAGCTGAATGAGAAACTTGGATTGAAACTAGAGAAAATCCATAGAATATTAGAATTCGATGAAAGTCCATGGATGAAGCCGTACATAGATCTGAACACAAAAAAGCGGCAACAAGCGACAACTGATTTTGATAAAGATTTCTTCAAGTTAATGAATAATTCAGTATTCGGTAAAACGATGGAGAACATTAGAAACCGAGTTAAAGTTAATTTGGTTAAGACAAAACAAGAATTGAGAAGATTAGTTAATAAACCTAATTTCAAAGGATTCAAAATATTCTCGGAAAACTTGATAGCCTGTAATATGCAAAAACAAAAGTTAAAGTTTGATAAACCTATTTATGTAGGGATGAGTATACTAGATATAAGCAAGACATTGATGTATGACTTTCATTACAACTTCATTAGAGAAAAATATGGTGATAGAGCAAAGCTATTGTTCACCGATACCGATTCGCTTTGCTATAAAATTCTAACCGATGACATATATAAAGATATGAGGGATAATCACGACTTATTTGATACATCGAATTATCCTAAAGATCATTTCCTACATTCAAATCAAAACAAAAAAGCAATCGGTAGAATGAAAGATGAGACTAGCAGCACTCCCATAGAAGAATTTGTAGGTCTTCGAGCAAAGCTGTATTGTTAGCAAACTAAGCAAACAAGGTTAGCTCTGAATGATGCTCCCAGAGAACTATCAACAATTAAACCTGCTGAAAGATTAGCCTTCGATCATCCAGACTCAAAAGAATCAGACTCAAAAGGAGTAGTTGGTTCAATATATAAAACTTGTTAAGTCTAGCCTTCAAATATGGTTCTGAGTATGACAAAGCTTACGGCATAAAATTTGATGAAAAAAATGCCGTGCTAGGAGATAAAATTGTCCCCATTCAAGATAACGATTTAGGGATTGGTCATAAAGTTTATGAGGGAACTGTTGGGTTATGGGAGTTATTAACAAAACAAGCCTCTGAAAACTATGAAGAAAATGATGTTGCAAATTACCTAGCAATTTTGAGTCAGACTAAAATCTCAAGCCGGATGGAACAATTAAAGCAAACAGAGGAGAGAAGTATAAAAAATTCATCAGGCCACTCTATAAAGCGATGCAAACAGAAAAGGTGCATTATGAAGTTGCTAGAATTAAAGCTGCAAGCCCGGCATCATCTCGGGATTTCACTCCGGAATCAAGAATGGATACTGATTCAGATGTTTCGGGATCAGGAATAATAGTTATACCTTCTAACGGTAATGATATTGTTGCAAGATATCACTTATTATTTGGCTCTCTGAATGCTGGAAACACAGGAGTCTTTAATGAATTGCAGGCAATCACTCATGAACTTTTTAAAAGAAGTTTATTAAATGAACATGATGTTAAACTATTGAATGATTTTTGTTTAAGAAAATGGTATCTCAAAGCATAGTTATTACCGCTAGAAAAAGTGATATTTACACGAATTTCACGCCAGCAATAAAATTGGATGCAAATTTCATGAACTGGCGTTGATGGGGCTGGATATGTATCACTCTATCCCGAATATAGAGTATCAATAAGTATATTAAAAATGCGCTTGGAGATGACGACTCAATTGATTTAAGAGCGAACACCAATACTATGAAATGCATTATAACTATTCGTGATCCTGACTTGAAATTTTATTTCAACAAACCCAACAGTTTACATACTCTGTTAGGTTTTGATAATGGAGTATTGGAAGGTGAGATGGAAGTATTGGAAGGTGAGAACATGAAAGTACAAATATAGTAAATATAATGTCTGTTAATGCAATGCTTGTTCACTGCAGTATAATCAATAGATCATATCTCAATGGTGATTTACACAATATTTTGTATACATTTTTCCTAACGTTCCCAGGATATAAAATTGTAGAGAATCCTAGTCAACCAATTTATCTAACCGTAGATCAGCCTTCAATTTATAATATTTGAATTTGGTTAACAGATCAAAATAAAAATCTTTTGAATACTAGAGGTGAGAAAATAACAGTACGATTACACTTAAGGTCTAAAAATATTAAATAATCTTTACAAAATATTTCTTATAAAAATGGAGAACTTACAGTGGAATAAAACTATTCAAATTGATAAATCAATTCATAAAGTCGAAACTCATGATTATGAACCTCTAATTGGAACTGATTTAAATCGTGAGCACAATGATATCAAAATTATTATTCAGAATCAAGATCAGTTTCTACTACCATCAGAAAGTTGTCTTTACATCGAAGGTGCTTTAACGAAAGAGGATGGTAGTAATTATATTTTCAAATATGATAAAATATAAATTATCAATATTGGTCTGATGTATTTATTCGATCGAGTATCTTATAGAATCGGAAATGAGGAGATTGATGGGCATAGCTATCCTGGAACTGCAACAACTCTAAAAGGATTGACAACTTATCAACGAAACCCCAAAGAGAATGTGATGTTCTGGAGTATTGACTAAGAAAAATGAAAAATTGAATGATGGATTTAATGAACGCAGTGATTACTTGGGAGCCGCTGGCGGTCAATTTAATGCTACAATTCCCCTAAAACACATTTTCGGATTCTGTGAAAATTATGACAAAGTGATTTATGGAGTCAAGCATGACTTAACTCTGAGAAGAGGTGATGATGCAAATGCTCTGTTCAAGACTAACGATAAGGATACAAATCAGCAATATAAAGTTGGTGATGGGAAAATTACTATCAAAAGACTAATTTGGAAAATGACGGCTTATAAACTCTCCGATGAGTTTAAGATTAAATTATATCGTCAAATAAAAGATAAAATTCGAATATCAATTGCATACATGAATCGACAATTGGAACAAACAATAATGAGTCCTAATCAAAAGTTCTTGGATTGGACTCTTACACCAAGTTCGGGAGCTCAAAGACCTCGTTACGTCATTTTAGCATTTCAAACTGGTAAAGATAATTCACAACTTTCTAACAATGCGCTGTTTGATCACTGTAATATGAAGAATGCATATATCCAGCTAAATAACGAAAGGTATCCTGAGAAAAACTTACAAATTGATTTTGATAGTAACAATTATGCAGTAGTTTATAAAATGATGATAGATTATGCATCACAGACAAATTGTGCAGTTGCATACAGAGATTATAGGTTTCTACATCCGATTTTCGTATTTGATATCAGTCGGCAAAATGAACGTCTTAAGGACAGTCCTATTGATATGAAGATTAAAGCTGAATTCAATACTAACATTCCTGATAATACACGTGCTTATGCTCTGATTCTCTCAGACAGAATAATTCAATTACAATCTGATGGTGAAAAAATGAATATAAATTACTAAAAATTTAAAAATTCTTTTAGATTTATATCTTATTAAAATGATGTATTGCGTAAAATGTCAAAAGAAGACTGATACTGAGCATGCTCAGTATATTACGACGAAAAATAATAAAATATTAAAAAGCGGACGTTGCTTGATTTATAAGAAAACTAAAACTTCTTTTGTATCAAGAAAAGAAGCAAAAGAAGGAGGTTTCATCTTATCAATTCCTGCTATCCTAGGAGCTCTAGGCGCTGCTGGGTCCCTGGCAGGAGGAGCTTCTGCCATAGCTAGTGCGGTCAATATGAAGAAAGCTGATGATAAACTTATAGCAGAAACGAAACGACATAATGAAGCAATGGAAGCCAAAAAAGGATCTGGTTTGAAATTGATCCCAGCGAAAAAAAAATCTTCACCGAAAAAAAAATCTTGTGGGGGAGGTCTCTACTTGAATCCACCAAGAAAATAATACCCATTAAACCATTAACACAACATGATTTGAAACATTATTTGAGAGTATTGAAAGATCCTAGAGTCAGAGATATTTTCATGAGGGATACACTACCTAGGTCACCTTTTAAAACTGAGCGAGGAATTTTGAATCTTGATGTGAAAGAGGGTACTGGAACGCATTGGACTTGTTGGTATAAGGAAAACGATACATGTTATTACTTTGATAGTTATGGTTTGACATGTCCTAACGAGTTTAAAACGTATATGAATAAATGCAACATTTTTTGGTCCGCCTATAAAATAGAAAAAGTAGGTGATGTAATTTGCGGACATTTATGTTTAGAAATGTTGAAAAGACTGGAGTATGAGAGATTTGATTCTATCCTATTAGATCTTTATAAGAATGGGTATTAAAATTTCATTAATTTAATATTTTTTATAAAATGGCAACTATTAATATCTATGCAAATAACTTGAATCTTTCATCGACTTGCAAATATGGTGAGGAAGAACCAATTGAAGTATTTCCCTTAGAGTCTTTGAAAACTTCAATCGAAACTCTACGAAATGAACATTCCAAGTTCAATTCAATTATTACAACCCTGAGAGAAGACTTACAAGTTGAGTTTTCTAATACTGATTTAAGTTTGAAATTTTTAGAGTCTAGCTTTGCAGATAAATTTAAAATTTTAGAGTCCAAGATCGATTCTTCTGAAGAAAAACTAATTAAGCAATTTGATGAGAAAATTGACAGTTTGCAGTCAGCTTTCGATGATAAATTCAAGAATTGATAATTGTATGTCGAGGAAAAACTAATCAAGCAAATTGACGAGAAAATAATCAATTTGCAGTTAGCGCTTGATGACAAATTAAAAAATATAGAAATTAGTATTGAGGATAAACTAATGAAACAATTTGAGGAGAAAATAAATAGTTTGCAGGTAGCGCTTGATGATAAAGTCAGGAATTCAGAATTGCATATTGAAGAAAATTTGAAATTGATTATTAAAGCTGATGAGGAGATCCATAAAGTACAGTTAGCATTTGAAGATTTAGTAGATGAAAAGCTTAAAACTTCAGAATTGCGGATTCAAAACCTCGAGTTGAAAATTGATGGTGTTGATCAGAAATTCAAAAGCTTGGAGTCCAATTTAGCTTCAATTAATGATGTAAAATTTAACAATATAACAGAACAAGTCATGGAGTTTCGAGCGGGGTCAGTTTCGCACACAAAAATGGAAGATATTATTAATGATATGAAGGATATTAAAAACATATTTCATGAGTTTTCTAGAGATATTATATCAAATCAGAATGAAATTAATCAGCTTAAATTGATGCTACAAAATGAAACTGATAAAAATATTGAACTGAACAAAATATTAACTGATCGTGTAAATAATCTTGTAGCCTCACGAGTTCGGGAAAGTCTTTAGGCTTTAGAAGTTTTACTTTATTAAAATGACTGGTGTTAATATATTTGGAACGGGAATTAATAGTACACCCATATCACATCTAAGAGGTCCTCCAGGTATTGGCTTTCAATATATTGACGCTGAAAAAAATTTTGATCTGAATAATCGGAGACTTGCAAATATCTCTTATCCAATTGAGGATAAGGATGCCGCATGCAAGAGTTATGTTGATGATGAGGTCGTAAAAGTCACAGATGGTCATGTAAAGGATTCAAAAATTACTAATGAAAAACTAGATGTTGTGAGGGTGGGTGTCATGGAGCATATCAACTATCTCGAGAAGGAATTGCCTGCAATAAATTCAAAAGTGGAAACTCTTGATGGTAAAGTAACTCACGAAATGACCGATCTTGATGGAAAAGTAACTCAAGAAATGATTGAGGTAAAAACGGAAATAGATAATCTTGGTATGAAATTAACTGAGGAAATGACTGAAGTAAGAGAAAAATTGCGAAAACAAATGAATAATTTGAAATCCCTTGATGAAAAAGTATCATCTTTGGATGAAAAAGTATTATCACTGGAGGAGATTCAGGTTAAATTAAAGGCATATATTGATGGTACTGTTGGAAATATAGCCTCAGATAGGAACGAACTAGCGGAATTAAGAAGAGTTCAAGATCAATTGTTTGAACGACTCAGAAAAATGGAGCGTCAATGATGAATGCACCTTCAACATTCTAAGTTTATAAATTCATCAAATGCATTTATAAACTTTGCTAATAAAAATGAGAGCTAATGTACCATATGAAATAATTGATAAACGAAAGCTCGACAATTCACTCTACTTAATGTATTTACGCTTCGGTTTAGAAAAGTCATTTCACCTAGTCAAGTGTGAAGACCCCATTAAAAAAATTCGAAAACATAGAGTTATTTATGATGGAAATAAATTAAACTTAATAGAGGGTAGTTCATTTACACGCTATTGTCTTTCGAGGCAGCCTGTGAGAAGAAGAAGAAAGCTTGATGAAATTTCTTAAATAAATGGAAGATGTAATAACAGATGTTCAAAGAGAGGTAATGTCCAATTCCGGAAATATTAATCAGCTGCAGATTGATGTTTATAATATTCGCTATGATATTCACCATCTCTCCACCGAAATAAATCAGATAACAATTCAAGTGAATATATTAAAACAAACATTGAAAAGTATTTTAGAAATAAAAATTTAAGAAATGCTCTATAAGTGGAAGGACGATAATAAAAATAAACAGAAGAACCATTTTGTATTTCCTTCTCCAAGTTTGAGGTGTCTCATAATTGGAAGATCGAACTGTTGTAAAACATCATTGCTACTGAAGTTGCTATTGGAGAACTTTATTGATTTCAACAATCTTTTCCTGTATAGCAAGTCAACTCATCAGCCTGAATATAAGTTGTTGAAAAACGCTTTCGATAAGGGCTATAATAAATCTGAAATCATTGATTTATTTTCTAACGGCAATGGTAATATTGATGAAGATCTCGAAAACCTACCTAAAAAACGTCAACAAAAATGTGCTATCGAATATTTTGAGAATACTGCTTCTGTACCAGATCCCAGTGATATAGATCCAGGGAAGAAGAATTTGTTCATTTTTGATGATATTGCTACGGAAAAGAATCAAAATCCTGCTGATAGTTTTTACACCCGTGGAAGACATAATAACTGTAGTTCAATTTACTTATCCCAAAACTACCACATACTACCAAGACAACCATTAGAACGAATTCCAATTTATTAATTCTATTCGAGTTACCTTTCATCGATATGAAGAATATTCATAGTGATTACATTGCTTGTGATATGCCCTTTGCCGAGTTTCAAGAACTGTGTAATGAAACGTATAAAGTACCTTATAGTTTTGTGTTGATTAATAAAGATGAGCATCCCGGTTCTGGAAAGTATTTTAAAAATTTAAATCAATTATATATTCCACAGAAGTATTTTTCAGGCAATCGCTCCAGGTTATTCTCGGTTAAAGAGTGTAGTAAAATCGGGGTAAATGATCGTTAACCCATGATTCGGGAGTAATTGGTTAATTTTGTTGGGCAAGATTCAGGGTAAATGATCCTGTTAAGCTGTTTATACAGATTCGGGGTAATTGGTTAATTTTGTTGGGTAAGAATCGGGGTAAATGATTGTGGTGACCTATGATATAAGCTGTTTATGTAAAGTGTTGTGGCAGGCTCACTGTATATACTACTTCCACTATTTCGAATCGCTATTTCTTCGTAGGTGGTTTTCTTCTCGGTGATATACAGCGTGGCCAGCTGATGTTGTCTGAAGAGACGTCGTGACTCGAACACCACAATTGGTTCTCTAACCTTCACTGTTCCGTGAATACGTGCTACGCGCTCGACTGACTCAGCGCTCGACTGGTTCTGCGCTCGACTGGTCCCACTACAGCGGCTCTTCCTTTATATAGCCTCGCTCTATCGTGTAGAACCGCCTCTCGTTTGAATTCTCTGGCGGTTGGCTTGAATCTTTAATACATATAGAGTTGCGATCCCTACTAATTCCTATACTAATCATGCGTTTCCTATGGGTGCACGCTTTGTATTCTCCACAAACTATTTCCATAACCACAATAACTGTCCTGCTATATCATAAAATTGTCTTGGCCATGTCCAGACACCCACCCTCAACGAACCTGATACTGTCTCAAATCATCCCATTTGATCAAGGAATTCTGGTAAGTACTTTATAGGTAGCAGGTTTATACGCATTCTTCAGTAGTCTGTCCTTAAATTGTTGCAACTACTGTGACTACTTGCAACCTACTGTGTAGGTTCGCATGAACTGTCATAAATAAAAGTCTTTTCAGATCAGGATATACCTGAATTTTTACCACGACACAGTTCTAAAAATGAGCAAGGTTACAAGTCCGTTGAGACTACTATCAAGAACAAGACATAAAAACGCAGAATAGGAGCTTTCTTACTCTCCGCTCTCTCAAATCAGAATTATCTTCGTTCGTACGATACTCTTCAACAAAGTTACGATTCTTTCTAAAGCAGTCTTACAACTTTTACATCCTAATTAAAATGCATACTTTTCCTATACACAGTACAGGAAGATAATACACATTGTTGACCCTTAATAATTAACCTAGCCCTCTACTATATGAACGTTACATGTTATTTGTTAATATTCACATATATAGGATTAATGGCTTGGTGTAGAAATTATGACAATTATGCCACTTAGGAGTGGAGTCGCGGCAAATTTACTACGTGACGAAATCCCACAGGAGCAATGCAGTGCAGCCAGCCTCAAGTTAAGCGCTGTACAGTCGGATTTTTTAACCTAAAGATTTTTCCCTCACGCTGAACATTACATCTAATTAAAATTTATATCATTGGGAGTCCTGTTCGCATAATTAAATTACAGCAAAAAACTCTGAGTCGTTTATTTCTGAAAGGAGGGGGAGACATCATCAAATTTTTCGAGTTAAAAATCCACCTTGATAACTTTTTAAATTAGATTTCCAAACAAAAAATTTTACAATATGACTCCTGAGCCTCCAATTGACGGCACATTGATCTAAGTTCGATACAAATGAAGTTGTTCATTTTGTGAGGCGTGATTTCCGTTGTGGAAATAGGATAAAACTTTAATGTCCCAGTCAAAATTAGAAGCAGTGTAGGAGCTGGGCCGGCGCTCAACCAAGAGCATGTTAGAAGCATGAGGGAAGCAGGGAACTAGCAAGGATGTCCGCTTATTAAGGGGTTCAAAACGTTCTGCGTAAGGCCTTTTTTGGGCGCTGGCGCTCGGCTGCAACGAATCAGTCCTGCCGGGCTCCGGCTCACTTACAGCCGACACGCCCCAATCGCTGCCCTATACCTGCTCTTTTCAGGCTTACTTTATTTTCTTTCGGGATAACTAAAGAATTCTGTCCACGCAATTAGACGTTTATTTAAATTTTGTACACATTTACACAAACTATATACAAAAAAAGATTGATTGGCATATCCTCAGCTTAGAGTATGATATACTACTGGCTTTATGCTCAATTCATCATCTATACTCTCAATAGTCTGCAATAACACATTTATGAACATTATTCTATATTCTAGTACAACTGTTTTTGACAAAAACTCATTTACACGTTAAGACACTAAATATACAACATCAATAGTACAAAGGGCAGAGCAAAGCGTAAAAATAGGATAAACATAATTAATACAGGAGTCTTCAATCATAAGTCATATAAACGAGATTAAACGATGGGTTGTCTCCTTCCTTATAATCACAAAATTCACAAACCCCCATTAACCGAAGTAGCAAAAATTATATTATATTTCGATGCATGAAAGGAAGATTCTTCCATTCAAATCGAAACGTATACGAGGAACTAATATCAACCTAAGTTCAGCGTTACCTTTATCTACTAATCTTTCGAATTTGAGAGAAATCCGTTCGGTATTTATGGATTTATGGCTGGGTAAGTTAAAAATGAAGTCATGTTTTCCGTATTAACAAAAAAGTAGTTGATGTAAAATTCTGAAATGAATTTCTCCACAAATTATTGATATTATCTACTCATCTTTCAAATTTGAGAGAAATCCGTTCGGTATTTATGGATTTATGGCTGGGTAAGTTGGAAATGAAGTCATGTTTTCCGTATTAATAAAAAAGTAGTTGATGTAAAATTCTGAAATAAATCTGTCCACAAATTACTGATACTATCTACTCATCTTCCAAATTTGAAAGGAATCTGTTTGGTATTTATGAATTTATGACTGGGTAAGTTGAAAATGAAGTCATGTTTTCCGTATTAATATAAAAGTATTCGATGTAAAGATCTGAAATAAATCTGTCCGCAAATTACTAATATTATCTACTCATCTTTCAAATTTGAAAAAAATCCGTTTGGTATTTATGAATTTATCACTGGGTAAGTTGAAGGTGAAGTTAGGTTCGCCTCTTGAGCTCGCGCTTGAGTTCGCTAAAGTGTCGATTCGGTCGAACTGTTTGATTTATTCCAGTATATCCGAGTTTTTCAGGAGGAAGATTGATCATTATGAATACAATATGGTATTATATGATAAACATCACATGTGAAATACCTCTCTCTTTACGTTACAATTCCTCGTCTACTGCTTATCTATTCATTGACAAGAAAGTTTTTTAATACATTTACTTGCCACCGTATAATATGACGTACAAATCGAGAACAAGTTAGTATGTGCTTTGCCGTTGTTATGACGTATAGTTGTAATGTTATTCCAATAAATATAGTATACAAAACGTTTAAGTAAACCAGTTGTCAATATAGAAACTCATTCTCTCTCCCACTTCTTACCAAACCCCCAATTCTCCTCCTATTGATGTCCTGCTCTCACCATGCCTCGAAACGGACACGGACGGCAAGCCGTTGCTTATATATATGTCGCTGTGAAATTACAGCCAATATGCGGCTGCTCCCTGTCTCGACTTTTAACAAGGGAGAGTGTCCTGATATTCCTGCTGCAATGCTGCTGCTAAACTGTTCTTATGCCGTGAACGGCGCAGAATGAGTCTCCGAAATTTAACTGGGGTTCTTCTGCCGTGAGCGGCGCAGAATGCGTCTCCGAAATTCAACTGGGGTATCGAACCTATAATAATTTATCAGAATTTCTTCAAAAAGTTTTTCTGCCTGTTGTTCCAGTAGCTAAAAGGCCTTTCTCTCTCATTTTTTGCTTGATGTAATAGTTGTTTTTGGTTGATGACGAGATAGAGGCCGGGTTGACCTTCCACAGCTCAAGTCAGTATTAGTTAAATATGAATGAATTGAATTTGTCATTAATTTTTAACACAAATTACTTCTCTATGATCGTTTACGCTTTAAGCTTCCTTCAAAAACAAAGCAGGTTCATTATACAGGGTGACCCAAAAAAGTTGGTAAAAGTAAAGGCTTATGATTCGAAAAGTATTAAACGTAGAAAGACGAAATGAAAACCACATGAAAAAGTATAACATCAAGTTTTATTTGGTATCCATGATACCAAAGTTCTCTATATATATTTCATAGTTAAAACTCATTATTTTTTCAATATCAAGATCCCCCCTACAATGCAGCTAAATCTCGAGCAACGAGTTTTCATTGTCGAACAATTTTACCTGAAAACTTTACCAACCAAAATAAAGAGAAATAAACCAAACCATTCTATGAATATTCTATTTGCGGCTACTTTAGAATGTCGTGAAAATTCTTCTTAATTGTCCGGTGTCAGTCTGGCGTCTCATTATAATTGTATGTAATTGAGACGTAATATTCACTTGACCTGATCGAGATCGATGACATGAGTCAGCATCTGGAAGACACGTGATAGATCACGTGATCAAGACCTTAGTAGTGGGCGGAAGCGAATGCAATATAAGGGCTAGTAACCAAAAGTAAAGCCCTCCGCAGTAGTTGATGAGCGCTCCGCGATATAAAGCGTCGTTTGAGTTCTCAGACCTTACGGTCGGCGCCGTAGCTTATACCTCTATAAGATATGTTATTAGACACATGTGTTTTGCTTATCCTCCTCGACCTTTTAACTGCATTTACAATCTAGACACGATCGCACATGAATAAGGAGAATAGCTCTGTACCTACAGAAAAAAAAACTATTTTTAAATTGTTCATCAAAAGAATATGAAGATTAAGATTAAAAAAGATTTTGGCAAACAAATTCAACAAAAATTAGATCAAATTTGAAAATTTTAATAGTTTAACTTTAAATTCAATTAAAAAATAAAACAAATCGTTCGTTATTGTTGCTCGATTGGTATCATAGGTTATACTTAAACATAAAAATCAACGCAGTTTTCCTACTAAATTTTAGAGGTGATTTATAAATTAGTAGTCAGCAGAGTTTATTTACAAAAAAGTTGTGATAGCATGATAATAGAAAATTAAATTAAACTTTCTTTTTAATTTTCCATGCACAGATACGTTTCCTTATATGCAAATCACAACACCACGAATGTTGTTTAATACGAGCGTTTTGATTATTTGTCGACTATTGTTTTTTGGCAGTTTGAAAATCAAACCTATGAATCATTTTACCATTTTTCTATGTGGAAACCTTTTTGTCTCTGGCAGATGAGATTCTTATACCTTCAGATAAATGTGTGAGAATTTTGAGATGCCCATATTGCTCATACGTCGGTCATGCGGACACAGTTTTGCCAGGCAAAAGGGCTATCAGTTGTACTTTCGCTGCTTGGGGGCGCATGCCGGAGGCCAGCTTTGTCAAACTCAACACCTAGTTCATATGTCTTTCAGTAGGTCAGAACGCTAGAGGGCGCAACAGCCTATGAAGTCAAGTGCTCGAAGCTATTGCGTCGGATTACCACAGCCACAAAATAAGCTTGCTAAAAGTAAGCATAGCAATACTGCATCTGTCCAAACCTTTTCCAGCCTAACATACACAAGTTGCAACATTTCTCCAACCAAAACATACCTGAGCGTACCTTACTAAACTTCATTGGCTGCAGGAAGTAAGGAAGGCGATCCAAGTGTGCTGGTAGAGCCAGTCATGGCTGCAAGAAGGTTGTGAGCCAAGACAGCGTGAATAGGTTAAGCCAGAAGAGGTTAGGCCGGAGTAGGTACAGTCGGATGAGGAACCGATTGCTTATATTGTTGCGGGAGATCAACATACAATGGCTATCCCGACGGGATAGTGGAATAAATCGATGCCAACAACACTAGTAGAAGGCCAGTAAATGAAGTTAAAATCTCCGTTATGAATCTTTATTACGCAAGCTAAAAGAACACACGATCTTCAAACTAATAAACAAGGACAGTTAAAATACCCTACGCTAGGTACACACAGACGGCTAAGAAATATCCTACGCTATAGGTAGACACAGACGGCTCGGAACACCATACACTAGGTAACATACGGTTCGAAATTCCCCAATGCTACGTAAACACAGACTGATAAAAATTACCCTACACTAGATAAGCACAAACGGCTGAAAAAATGCCCCAACACTAGTTAAACACAAATGGCGTACGATGTTCTTCCACTAAGCAAGCATAGACGATTTACAATAGGTTCCATTAGGTAGACACAGACGATTTACAATAGGTTCCATTAGGTAGACAGATGATTTACAATAGGTTCCATTAGGTAGACACAGACGATTTACAATAGGTTCCATTAGGTAGACACAGACGATTTACAATAGGTTCCATTAGGTAGACAAAGACGATTTACAATAGGTTCCATTAGGTAGACACAGACGATTTACAATATTTGACAGTCGGTCGAACACTGACGGCTGACGATAATTGTCCCCTTGGAAAACACAGACAGTTTCATCCGAAACTTCAAAGGTGCAAAACAGGTGGCCACTCCCGATGCTGGCAGCTAAAAGAATGAGAGAGAGTACACTCGGCACACTCCCCTAGTAAACAGCGGAACCCTGGTCGACAAGAGACTGTTGAGCTGCGCAGCTACAATATGATCGAGCATATTTAAGCATTTGCGGAACACCTACGGCGCTATTATTTTGCGGCAGTGTGTCGCTTGTCTGGATTACAGATTTCATGTGTAGTCTGCGCCTTCTAGCTCTGGGGCTGAGTAGAGTATAGAATTTAGGAGTAAAATTTGTAGTCTACGGATGCGCCCTCCGCTACTGGCTTGTGCTGTGGATAAGAAATTGTGTCACTATTTGGACGATATGACTCGTTCATTTGCCTGAATGTATGGTATATCTAGAACTCATATCTAACTAATGGATCTAATTGATATCTTATTTTTGCGTATACGTTGGTTTTTCAGTCCGAGTAACTACATTCTATCCCTTTTTTATTAAAACGTATTGATATTTTACGCACTATCATCGATAATAAAGAATGATAACAAAAGCACGCTGTAGACAAAATCCAAATAAACACTCCAAACATAATCCAAGTGGAGCTTATATAGAAGCATTTGATATGATTTCTAAAAAGACAATAAATAATATGCATTTAGGCAACAATACATACAATAAAAGCAACACTTCTAATAAATCCAGTGTCTCCGATGTTCTCTATATCGTCCGTGAGGATGTCGCAATGATAAAAAATTGCAAAATAATCGCTTTGAACCGTCAATTAATAATTTGAACACATTTCATTTCACCAAATTGGAATAAAATCTGCATAATTTTTGGTATTAAAACTAATTTCAAGCTCAACGGATGCTCCAGTGTTTATTCAAAGCTGAATACATTCAACCGTCCAGATTGGGAAATAGTTGACAAGGCGTGGATTAAGGTGTCAGTCTGGTTCAAGTCTTCGTTTGCTCAGAAATCAATGGAAGCAGCGGACGAATACGTGTTGGTGGCACGTAAAATGAGTGACGTCGCCCCCGGATTGTTCTGAAGCAGATAAAGAGGAACGTTTTGAATAGCTATCGATGAAGAAGTAGGAATTTTCGTAAGTAGTTACATAACCGAGCGCATGGCGCCATTTTCCATAAACAGCTTAAATCATAGGTCACCACAACCATTTACCCCAAATCTTACCCAACAAAATTAACCAATTACCTCCAATATTATTACGAACAATTACCCCCGAATTTGAAAAAGCAGCTTAACAGGGTACCGATTATTTACCCAACAAAATTAATACTCCCGAATCATGAGTTAACGGTCATTTACCCCGATTTTACTACACTCTGTAACCGAAAACTCAGGACTTAACCTAGAGCGATTGCCTGAAAAATATTTCTGTGGAATATATAATTGATTTAAATTTTTGAAATATTTTCCAGAACCGGGGTGCTCATCTTTATTAATCAACACAAAACTATAAGGTACTTTATACGTTTCATTACACAGTTCTTGAAACTCGGCAAAGGGCATATCACAAGCAATGTAATCACTATGAATATTCTTCATATCGNGAATATTCATAGTGATTACATTGCTTGTGATATGCCCTTTGCTGAGTTTCAAGAACTGTGTAATGAAACGTATAAAGTACCTTATAGTTTTGTGTTGATTAATAAAGATGAGCACCCCGGTTCTGGAAAATATTTCAAAAATTTAAATCAATTATATATTCCACAGAAGTATTTTTCAGGCAACCGCTCTAGGTTAAGTCCTGAGTTTTCGGTTAAAGAATGCTCAATCGGGGTAAATGATCGTTAAGTCGTGATTCGGGAGTAATTGGTTAATTGTGTTGGGCAAGATTCATGATCAGTACCCTGTTAAGCTGTTTATACAAATTCGGGGGTAATTGTTCTTAATAATATTGACGGATCAGGGGTAATTAGTTAATTTTGTTGGGTAAGATTTGAGGGTAATTGTTCGTAATAATATTGAAGGATCAGGGGTAATTGGTTAACTTTGTTGGGCAAGATTTAAGGTAATTGTTCGTAATAATATTGAAAGATCAGGGGTAATTGGTTAACTTTGTTGGGTAAGATTTGGGGTAAATGGTTGTGGTGACCTATGATTTAAGCTGTTTATGGAAAATGGCGCCATGCGCTCGGTTATGTAACTACTTTCGTATAAAGAATGAACGAATATAAAGACAAATCACAAATATGCATTACCTTAAATGATAGATTCTTTTAAGAGGCGAGGAGCCAGATAATGTTGAAAGTTAATGGTTAGTAAAGTAAAATCAGCTCGTATAGCAAGTTTCAATGGTTATTGATCAGGTGCTGTTAGAAGTTTTGACTTTAAATTACTCGAGCTAAACTTAGAAAAGTAAGCATATAGGCATGCGGATGGACAAGATCATGAAAGTTGGAAAGAGGAAATAACGAATCAAGACACGCTAGCATAACCAGCGGCGGTCTTCGTGCTCCTACTATAAAAAATCCAGGTCGCATTAGGTTACTTCTTTCTCTTTTTAAAGAAAGTTGGAACATTAAATTTTTAATTTCAAATATTTCAATTTTTGAAAAAGATTTATTATAAAACAATTCCTTCAATCAATTAAATCTTAGACAATTTAATATACATTTGTAATATAATTTGAACACATTTCTTTCCGCCACGTATTAGATTTGAAAATACTTTTGTTTAGTGATCTCCAACAGCAATTACCTGTCAGTTAATAGTTTCAAGAAAATTTTAAAAAATACTCCGTTAATAACGGAGGCAATCACATTACCATGTGCATGCTTTTGTAGATTTTTAATGAACTCGTCTTTAATCAGAATATCAACCTGTAAGAATTGCACACAAAGTCTTAACTTTAAATTGTGCTTTTCAGTACTTGGCTAATGGTTGCTGGCTAATATTTTTTATGATTAATTGATTGAGGCTGCAATAATAATCGTGCGAAACTTTCAGATGACCGTTCGCTGCACCCTGTGAACCCGGCGGCCGAAGAGCATTCGCAAGGTGAGAAACGAAGTTTATGAATAATAAACTTCATCATCAAGTTTTATTTAAACTAATGTCAGTTATATGTGATAAAAAACAAGTACAACTCAAAATAATGCGTGAAACAAATGAGTTAACATTTTATATTTTTAATAACAAAAAGATTGTTTTTTTGATGTCCATATTGTGGCAATGAACGACAGCCTCAAAGTTCTTGTGGAAGAAATACTGGTGGGTTAATTATGAAATACTGGCTGGTAATTTATTATGACTTGTAATTTAGAATCGCATAATCCTAAATCTCGTAGATGGTATAATGAAGTAAATGTCTGTGAACTAACTAAAAATCCGTTCACATCCAACTTTCACATAGAACATAAAGTTCACAGTCGACTCTCTTTTCAAAATAACAAATTCCTCCTCTTCAAATTAAATTTAAACATGCCAAGTAAAAAATCAAGTTTCAACATTTGCTCCAATCCCTTTCCTCCCAATTATTAATGCTTTGCTATTCTCCAACTAAACATAAATTTTCAGGTCCACGTAATATAACTCAGACGAGATAAGAATCCTGGATACACGCCCCAACAGCCCCTATATATCGCAGCGCCATAAGTATCCTGGATACGCGCCCCAACAGCCCCTATATATCGCAGCGCCATAAGTATCCTGGATACTCGCACCAAAAGCCCCTATATATTGCGGCGATATAAGTATCCTGGATACGCGCCCCAACAGCCCCTATATATCGCAGCGCCATAAGTATCCTGGATACGCGCCATGATAAGTATCCTGGATATAAATTGAGGCGCTAGGCGCACAACACGCAAACAAACGTACAAACTTTGAGAGAGATAAACAAGATTGATAAAAATTATGTGTATAATGCACCCCATTCATCATCAATTTAGAAAAACTCTTCTCGAGGATTCACGCTATAAAGGTATTAGAGCCATGGTATACTACAAACATGACGAATATTCCCTCGAATATTAACTTCTCAGTTTACTTTATTGAATCAGCTGAAAGGGAAACTTATATTTCTATTTGAGCATCTCTGTAGAATTTATTGGACGTGTTTTTGGATTGTATACTCCACATTGTAATCTGTTACCTTTGCCAAAAATTATGGCGGTCTCATGCGTTGTCAACATTGTGTCTTTTTGTATGAAACATCCGTAGCAAGGGAACAGTTCGAGCCTTAGACTGTTAATACCTATTGTAGAATTTATAACGAAACAGTAAGTGGACTAAAATCCATGAAAATAATTGAATGCGCTAGCGTCTCACAATCGCTCTAATGTCTGTGTAAGGTGCAAGGTTACAGAATGAACGACAATCATGCAAATAAATTTCAGGTAAATCTCAATGAACTGCGATTACCTGATCGTATTCATAACTAGGTCCGTATTCATGTTAGGAATAAATTGATGACTAATAATTAAGAAAATCGAGATAAATTCTGGTAATTAGCCATAACGATAAATGAAATGTCTTGGAAAATAATGATAAGATTGAATCGACGGGGGACTGAGCTAAATTAGAAATTTTAATAATGAATTATCGGGGTAGCTCAATAATAAATATGGTCACTACAAAACCTTTCTCGAATAAATTTTAGTAGTTGTTGCTTTTAATAAAACTCTAAGAGGGTGAATCTGGGAAGCAAAATCTTTCTGCCTCAATTAATTTATCGTAATTATTATTAGAATGCACGATTTGGTTATAGAAGTGACAAAGCCTTCAAAGTAAAAGAAAATAGATAAATAAAAACTTGGCCGATAACTTTGAATGTGTTGAATAACGGTTTGCACCTGCAATAAAATGTCGATTCATCTAAAATTTCCGGTTTAAGTAATAATATTGTCTTTATATTTCATGAAATTTCTAGTTTTATAACCCAAGATGCCAACAACTAATAAAAACTCGCGGCAGTTCGGCAGATCTTCATTCCATAAATCAACCTCGTATGTGCGAATATCCTCATTACTACCACAGTGACGGAGCGAAACTTAGGACTTTCTTCAGGGGGTGGATTTAAAAAAGTACTAATTTGAAAATAATATGTTGTCCGAACTGGTTTTCGGCTGGCCCAATGATTATTTATAAGTTTTATTTAATCATATCGATGTTCTATCATTAGTTAATCACCGTAACAGCTTCTGAGGGTCCAAGGGTTCTAACCCAGTTCGAAATTATAGCAGTCATTGCTGCCGTTCGCCGCACAGACGTTCGCAAACGTGCAAATCTAGGCCGTTGTTGTCGACTTCCCCGCGCGCCCAAGCAGTCTAGCGATGATATGGCCTCATCCGCCACGAACAGTGCGAGGCCTCGGTCGGCAAAAGCTGCGGCAGGCAACTGGCCTCACCTCTACCGCGGCCTACGTCGAATATGCCGGCGGTAACGGTTCAAGCTTTGAGTTGGCAGGGAGAGGAAGGGGGTGATGGGCGAGGGTGGCGGAGGAATACCGAAAGAACCTTCTATATATAGGCATTAATCTTAATGTGGAGCTTTTACTGGAAGAAACTGATTGGATTATTATGCAACAAAATCCATTTTGTTGCAGGCAAATGTTGAATGCAGCTAAACCGGACAGTTACTTTGTCCGCAAAGCTATTCACACACGACGGATTTTCACGCGGTGTGAAATTTCCCGCCTGAAGACCGTGTCGCGTGTGGCAAGCTAGAACTGTGGCGGGATTTCCCGCGACTGTTTAGCTTGCAATGGTTTTCAATCTAAATCTTGCACAATGGGCGGTTTTTCACGCCGCTACCTAGTGTTTTGCAGACAGTGGGTCGACGAAGGTGTGTGAGTTAAAGCCAGTTTTTCAATAGCAGGCACGGCGTCTCTCATCTGCATGCTGTTGTGGGTTAATTTGCCTTGCACACAAGACAATAGTTCATCAAAACTTTCGGCAGACATTCGGAAATAATTGAAGAATTTTACTTCATCTTCTCTTAATTTTCAGAATAGCGTGGCAAATTCACCTTCTTGTGGCCTTAATTTTGCTATATTGTGAACCCAGCACCTCCTTTTCCTTCTTTGCTGTTTTTTATGCAGAAAATATAAAAGGAGAGCCTTCTTTTCTTTGCTATGAACACCCATTTATAGATATGTTCACAAAAACTGAGGACCACTTACGGAGAACAGCGCTGCAAGACTGATAGATTCCTGCGTGAAAACCGCCTCGTGTGAATGATAGCACGGGAAATCCCGCGATGGTTTATTTCACGCCGGCGGGATTTGTCGCCCTGTGCGAAAGGGGCTTAAGCTTTATGCCAGATCTGCAGTTACTAACTACCACTAGGAAGGTCAGAGCAGCAACTTCATCGAACGGCTAGCACGACAAAACTACTTTGGCGACAACTCAACCGCTCTCGTCACTTCTCTCCACAGCAGAAATGGTCGGGAGTCAATGTGACGCAAACGGCCTCACTGGAAATTCATTAACACTAATATGTACAAAGTTACCCCGAAAAAATTGGCATGAGCACAATAAAAACTTATAAAAATATCGTGAACGATTTTCCATCGTTCACATCCCCCTCAACCAGATACATAGCTCTCAGGGGGAAAGAAAGTAGAGGTACCTATCGCAATACAATTGTTAGCATATTCTTAGTTACTTAATAACCGCAAAAGAACTATAAAAAATAAGGATGCTCTAAAACTAATATTTATTTGACATTGACAATACTCAAAAAGCGGTTATCTAACGTGTTTCTGACCTCAATATTCTATTCAATCCCGTTGGTAAAATCTTTCGATCGGGAATGTAGTACTGCCAAACAGCGCAGTACAATAATTACGTTAACTATAACTTAGCAGTCACTAAAAGCTCTACATAACTAATACGCACAAACAAGTTTAGAAATCTTCGTCGTCCCAGGTCCATTATTCTGAGTACGAACATAGCTCGCGCTCGATGTGGTCCGAGATATCGGGTCCATCAGATTCCGAACCTTGCGATAGAAGCTCGAAATCTTCAAAGCCACAAGCGTTGTCGGAAGACCAAAGATCCCACGACAAAACGCGGTGCTCTTGAGCATCTCTAAGTTCCTCGTTCGTTTCACTGTTGCTAACTAAAGTTCTTACGAGAGCCTTTGCGGTGCGCCTTATACTGGCTCGCGTGGTTCTCGAGCTCACCGCTCGATCGAATAGACCGATTCTTTGGTGAGCGTAAGTCCTCTCGATTGGGTCACCATGGGCAAAGTAACGGTGCGAAGTTTCTCTTTCTTGGAAAAAGAACTGTTCGCACTTCCTACTGAGGACTGCGTTAGCCTGCGTGACGTGTCATTTTCCGTATCTTTATATGCGGGTACCGAGCTAGCCGCTTGCTCTGTTTCCGTGGGTCGACCGCATACTGCCCGGGATGGTTCAAACACGTCATCGGCCGCAGTGCTTAATGGGTCCCACTCCATACTAGGCTGCTCCACCCCTTCATTCAGAGCTGGATCCTCCAGAGTCACGTCTGTGCCTTCTGCTGTACCAGAGTCATTTAGCTCTCCTTGCTTCAGGGCTGCTCCTATTTTGTCCAAGGAGCCCGTCAACGAAATCGCTACTCCGCCAATCATAGGGACTCCCCTTGCACACGCATTGGTCGGGACTGCTTCCACTTCGAGGACTCTCTCTGAGCAAGACCTTCTCGTCCTTCGATCTCGCCTCATCCTGACATTGCCAACAGCTGCGTCCGTTGCCTTTGTAGGTTGCGCTGCCAGGTCTTCGTCTCCGTGCCACTCTTTCAACTGATTGTAGTGAACCGCCTGTAGGCCCCTTCCGTCTGTTGTGCTGATTTTGTAAGTGATCCCGTTGGGATCCGCGTCGACTACAAAAAAGGTCCCTCGAACTTCGGCGCAAATTTGTTGTTCGACGGTAAAGGAGGGAGTCTCTTGGCAACTCTTTGGCCGGGCAAGTACGGAGTGAATGAGCTGTTTGGTTGTCGCCAGTAAGGTTCTGTAAAAGGAATTGGGAGTTTATTCGCGTTATTAGTGAAGAAATCATTGGGAGCGTGACCTGTTTGAGAGTGTACGGAATGATTGTAAATTATCAGGCTTCTACTCAAGTGGTCTGTCCAAGGATTTTGTACTCCTCACAAGTAGCTGAAAGTAAGTTGAATTGAATCTCTTCACAGTCCCGTTGCAATTAGGTGAATACGGTATTGTTCTGAAGTGCTTAACCCCATGCCGCCTCAGCATCGTCGTGAAGGTCCGCCCACGTCACCGTTTCAGGGACCTTCACCAACGAGCCGAAAATGCGTTCCTCATGCGCTTTAGCCACAGCTGCAGAGCGCTTATTTCTCAATGGTACGGCATTGGTGAACTTCGTGTACGTGTCGATTCCCACCAACAGGTACATTACGTTTCCTTGGCCCGGGGGAAGCTCCAACAGGTCGGCTGCGTAGTCCTCGTATGGAGTTTCGGGTATACGTCGATACAAGGGAGCACCTCCTTTGGGTCGTCCTTTAAAACGTTGACAAATAGGACACTGCCGCATCACGAAAGTTACTACCAACGCAAGCCTCGGGCTACAAAAATACCGAGAGATGGCTTCTATGGTCTCATCACGTCCAATATGACCAGATACCCTGTGAAAATCTCTCGTCAGTAGGGGTATATGGCGAGCTGGGAGAAGGGAACGCTGTACTTGCGGCCAAAAGAAATCCATCACGCACCTTTAGAGTGTCAATCAATTTCGAAAAATGATGTTTATTTCGCTTGAGTTTTAGCCGGTTTAAAATATCTTGCGGGGTAGTATTCCTTTCCCTTAATTCTTTCATTAAAATTATACATGGGTCTTGAGCCTGCAATTGTTCAAGATCCTCTTCCGTTAGATGCAGGGGCAGATCCTTCGGTTTCGACTCCGGAAGAACTTCTCCGGTAGAACTCCCTAGCGCTTCTTCTTCCTCCGGAGACCTCCTAGTCCTCCGCCTGCAGACCACTAACCGCTTCTGCTTCACGTCAGCATCGTCGTCGTTAACCAGGTTGTAGAAAAATGCGGAGGAAGCCACACTTGGAGAGTTTGTGAACGATTTTCCATCGTTCACAAACCAATGCATTGGTCTTCCGAGTTTCTCTTCAATCAGCCTGATAATTTCCCCTTTCAGTCCAAGGGCCAGATTATAAAATCTTCGTAACTTTTTGTACTTACGACTAAAAAGTTACGTGTTACTTGCGTACGCAAGACTTAGCTGAAAGCGTATTATCAAAACCATCTGGCTAATAGACCAATCAGAGGCTTTGGATTTGCTTTTCCTATAGCTCCTCTCGATCTGTCATCAGTGCACAGTGCGCTTGGATGAAAGCGGGATGTGAGGTGTCAGCGGCATTCGGTGCCTGACTATATAAGGTATACTGTATTTGTATAAATGAGCGAGATGTTATCCAAATAGCAATGCACTTGTTGTTGTGATCATTAACGAAAATATCTTACAATAAGGGCAAATCAATGCATTATCCTCATTAAAAAAAAATTTTAAAAGGTTACAAATAATTCAGAAAATTTCGTGAGTTGGAGTTGCCACTGTCACAAAAAGAAATAAATTTGTTTACAGAGAACTAGAAACATGGTTGGCTTGTCAACCTCAATATAATTTCGAATCAAAAAGGCATTAAGATATTGTTCAAGTGAATGATCATAAAACTCTTAGATATGAATATCAACATTTGCTTGTAAATTATAGCACGAAAAACAATTGACATTTTTATCCCAAAATCACCATTTACTTTAGCACGATCACATATTATGCCTATGTTCAATTATTTGCTAAATTCTATCACAATTCAACGTGTTGCAAGTAAATCAATAGTTTTATATTGCTTCGGCACACTCAAAACTTGTACGTAAATCCACTTACGACACCTTCAAGCAGGCGTAGAGCTACGTACGGCTTCTTGCATGTAGGTTCCAGCGCAAATGTTTTGATAGTACCACCGTTAGAGTTACGTCATCATATCAGCACTTACGCCACACGTAAGTTGATTTTGCGTACTTTTGCGTACGAAGTTTTGATAATATGGCCCAGTATGAGCTGCTGTTGCGTTGTAGCCCTTGGCTGCAACTTTTGACGTATATATAAACTCCCATAAAAGAAATGAAATCTATTATACTTAATGCAATGCAATTATCAATGTCACCCCATTATTCAAGTCCCAAATTCACTAGATGTCTATAAGCCAATCCAAGCAATTTCAAACAAATCCCCGTATCGCCATAGATGAAACGTTTCGGGGTCCGGCTCCATCATCAGTTCGAGAATACTAGAATACAGATACAATCAGTTGATATCACAATCAAAATTTAAAGAAAACCGAAATTGGAACTTAAATATAAAGATAAAATACGTAACAAAATGTCACACACAAAACCAATCTATTCACAATTCAAAGTGGATGCGAATTGAAGGCTGCGTTCAAGCTGTTTAAAAATTCATAGGGATTGAAAAAAAGTAATTTTGAAACCCCAAAGTAGAAGCTAAAATCACCTTCAAAAATTGGTAAGATACTCTGCTCAGCCGGATGAGGGGAATGCGCTGGTAAATGTCCAGTCCTACAACTCCTTTCCTTATGCTCTAAAAGTTCAAAATCATGATCGCGATTCATACCAACGTACGCAGATGCGCATTGCGCACAACCGTATTTTTAAACTAGAGACAACCACACATCATAGAAAGAATATCTTTGTACCTAGAGAAAGAACTGATTTTAACATTAATCATCAACAAAAGAAGAGAGTTCTTATATGAAGAGTATTTGATAAACAGAAATTTTTTATTATTTGGACATAGTTTCCGATTCAGTGCCAAACCCAAATAAAAATTAAAAGTGGAGCACCTATGTTTTTAGGATGGCTAGCAGCGGACGCCATAGGTGGAGCGACTATGATTTATATAGTGAATTAAGAGTGGCGTGCACCACCTATCCCACACCTATAACCTGCTGATGGCCCCCCTACCCGTAAAACTCTTCTTCCACCAATAACTGCCCATTGGCACCAGTGGCGCATCTACACTGTTAGAAAATCGACCGTAAAAAACGTTCCCGCCGGCGTTACAGTGGCCGGTTATTTACCGTTAAATTAAACGACGGGAACGTTTTCCCGCACGAAAACGGTACGCCCGTTTTGTACTTTACGGCTTCCTACAGTTTCTTTCATACAGACTTTTGTAATCCGACATAGCCACACATAAGAAGACATAGCGAGATATAAGGAGACAAAGCGAGACATAAGAAGACATAGCGAGACATAAGGAGACATATCGAGACATAAGGAGACATAGCAAGACATAAGGAGACATAGCGAAACGTGAGAGGACATAGCAAGACATAGCGAGACATATGGCGATATAGCGAGACATTTGGAGATATAGCGAGACATAAGGAGACAGCGAAACGTGAGGGGACATAGCAAGACATAGCGAGACATAAGGCGATATAGCGAGACATTTGGAGACATAGCGAGACATAAGGAGACATAGCGAGGCATAAGGAGACATAGCGCGATATGAGACATAGCGAGGCATAAGGAGACATAGCGAGACATAGCAAGACATAAGGAGACATATGGAGACATAAGGAGAAATAGCGAAACATTAAGAGACATAGCAAGACATAAGGAGACATAGCAAGACATAGCGAGACATAAGGAGTCATATGGAGACTTAGCAAGACATAAGGAGACATAGCGAAACATGAGGAGACACAAGGAGACATGGCGAGTCATAAGAGGACAGGGAGACAAAGAGACATGACGAAACTTAGAGAGACATAGCGAGGCATGATGAATAATAACGCGAGGAATTAGTTCATATCTTTATTGGTTCAACTGAAATATTTTTCGGAAGCTACATCGCAGACTGTATATGTATGCAGGAAAAAATTCCACGGATATATAGATGCATCTTCATTAATAAAAATAAAGAAACTGCAGTTTGATGCATCGTGAATATATTGATAAGGAGAATATTACTGTTACATTACTATTCCTAACAAATGAAATCAGTAGAAATTAGTTACCACTCCAGTAAGAAATTTACATAATTAGCAAATTAAAACTTAAGTTTTTTTAATACAATTTTTCATCCGAATCCAAATGGCGTACGGGTGCCGATAACAGGTCCTTATTCCCGATATCAGTGATTAGACCAAATCAACGCAAGTGAGACGTGATATACTAAAGCGGCCAGGGACCTTAACATTGAAATAAAAAACACTATAAAATAACAGTCGACGTATGCAAAAGATTGTGAAAATCACAAGGGAGCCGTCTCAGAGAAAATCTAGTTGAGCCGTCTCCTTACAACGTCCGTTGTAAGGTGCTGATCCAGCTCGGAGTGGTAGGGGCGCGGGAGCATTACTTTATCGGGGGCGCCCTGGAGAGGTGGGGCGGCCAGGATTCTGGGGAGGTGATGCGGTCAGGACCCTGGGGAGTTGAGGCGGTAAGGACCCTGGGGAGTTGAGGCGGCCAGGACCCTAGGGAGTTGAGGCAGTCCGGAACCTGGAGAGGTGAGACGGCCTGGATCCTGTTCGCGGTGGTCCCCGCGGTGTTGGAGGCGATGGCCCTGCTAAGGGTCCGTAAAGGCCCCACATAGGAGCCTGCTGGCAGGCAGCCACCTACCAATACTTTGGCAAAGAAATGACCAAAGCGGGACAGCAGGGCCATCTTCACGAGTCTACATTGGAGGGGCAGAGACAATCGGGGAAAGAATGAGCATGGGTTTGAAAGGCGCGTGCCAGGAACCCAGCAGAATCTTCGCCGTGGGGGTACCCAGGTTGCGTGCCACTTTGCTTCTGTAGGTTCCGCCGCAGTCGGGCCAAACAGCAAACATTCCCAGTCGACACCTCACCTCGTGGTCACTTTTGGATGCACTCCTGTGGATGGAGAATTTTGGCTTGTAGAGTACCTGCAAAAATTACTTAAGTTAGTTCGAAATAATTGCATTTATAAAAACTGATGGAGCCTTCACCTGGAAAAAGGACAACAATGAATTTCAAATCAATGAATGGAGGACCTGAAGCCTTAGTATGATGAATGTATCATAAACAGTAGATTGAATGAGCACATTTGTGAGAGCTATTGCCTCAATTAGCAGTGAAATCAGCGCCTCGATTCGTTTTATCAATATTTGAACTCATTAAATGCCTATCATGTTCAATTTGGCGATTATGCCCAAATGATTAAAGTTTTAAATGCCTGAAATTGACTTTAAAGATACATTAAAATACGTTAATGAAGCAGAAACTGCCGATCCTCAATATACAGAGGGAATCACAAACCTCTTCAGATATCACAGCTGCGCTGACTGCATTCAGGTTTTCGTCGTCTGTGGTGTAGTGGGAAGCGAGAAGCGTCACCAGTCCGTCCACGAGGCTCGACACCTCGCATTTGCTGATGGAAATGACGGTACTGAAGAGGCAAAATATGGAATTAATACAATCACCATCTGTTTTAATCATTAAAGCAAAATATTATCCATATATTGACGCAGAACCAAGTCAACAGTTCACCAGCATATTTTTTCTCAGAGCTCAACTGATTTTCAGTGAATAGTGTCGATAAATTAGTGACATTTTTGACAATGTGCAGAAAATAAACCAAGAAAAATTCTTCAAACTTTAAATAAAATTGAGACAACTAGCCCAAGACAGACAGAGCATGGGTTATATGGCCTCTTTCATGAAAAGCTCACATGAAGATTCAGCTCCTTCAACTTCACTTATAAGGAATCCTGTCACAAGTCAAAGTATGATGGCCATGATGAGGCAGAGAAGTGCAGTAAGTACTGCAATACTTCTTGTAGGGGATCTTCTGTCTCCACTCCCATGGCTGGCTCAGCAGGTGATTCAGCTGGAAAATAATTATTGTCTTGTAAATAATTATGCTAACTAATGCCCCATAGTACAAAATTTGTAATTTAATTGAAAAATTATAAAACTAACTATACTCCTAGAGAAGTTTAATTCAGCACACGTTGATAGAAAATACAATCACAATGTAATACACATAAGCTTTTAATTGAAAGCATATTCTATGGGCAAAGCATTGCATAAAATAACAACTTTAATTGGGCAAGGTAATCAATACTCACTTAATTGTTTAAGAAGACTCTTCCAGACTCTTGGATGGTTTTCAGCACTTAAAATGTCTGGACTGCCAGGCTGAAATGCTGCTGGGTGCTTCTTGATAGTTGAATGCCTTGGTGCATTTATTTTTCATTATGGACCATTTCTTGATGATTTTTTATGTAAAATTTAAAAATTATTTGCCTAATTGACCAATTTTTTAATTAGTTATTTTTGAAATTGAAATAAAGGATAAATGACAGTAACAGAAATGATTCTGTGGCTAGCAATGATACAATAAAATTATAAGACATAGATTAACAATGCAGACGTGTGTTCAAATGCGGGTTTTTATGCAAGAAATGAAATGTCCTCATATGAGGCATACTTGGGGAAACTGATGAGCTGGGGCTAATTCAGATAAAAAAATGGAGCTGTGTTTCTGATTTGATTGGGAGCACATAAATAATGGAATTAATATTTAATTGTGAAACACCAATATATATACAAAACAAATATTATTACATTCTTTTACAGATATACTTGTGCATTGAAGAACTAAACAGAATTCTTAGAAACTAACCTAACTTGTTTGATGGATTTAGTTTGCATAAATTTCACTTGCAAAAACTTCAACAATTATAAAACAATTTGTATCTTATCCTCACAACTATTCCTTAGCCAATTTTTAGATATATACACTCTAGAGAGAATACTCTAGTATTTTAAATACTGAAATCATATTTTAGGTCAACATGTAGGATGCTCTTAAACAAACTGAATCCACCTTTCCATTTTGTGCAGCATTAATCATTTTTACCCTACCAGTTGTATCATGCTAAAATTGCTATTATTATTAACAATGAAGATTTATTTGGGAATAATAATTTAGATAAATTAAATACCATCTCTCACTTGTTCAGAGCTTTGAGTTTTGACGTCAGCTACTCTAGTCAAATATAGAAGTGTTTAATGTACCTCTTCATTAATAATACAAATTAATTTTTTAATAATCAACTAATCTTTCAATAAAGCAATACATTTTTCAGTAAAAAAAAGCATTGACAGAAAGTAGCTTATGTGACTGAATAAAATTTTGCTTTATTTAGTGACTAATTATATATGATATTGCTTTATTAACAGACTAGTTGATTAGTAAACAAGAAATTTGTTATTATTAATATGACAATACATTCAACACTTCTAGTTCTATATATGACTGAAAGAGCCTCTCTCCTATGTCTAAGGTAGGGCAGGGGTTCACAAAAATTAGCATAAGCCAACAATAATAATTTGAATAAATTTAGCTCATGAGCAATGTCTTCCACTCAAGATGGCGTCTAGATATTAACTCGACCGATGACTGTGGCGCCATCTACCGCTGAAGTCCAACAAACCACGGTAAATAACCTGAATGACCGGATTACGGTGAATGAACTTCGAAAACAAACGTGTACTGCACATTTTTCGCCCGTTTTTTCTAACAGTGTATGAGATACAGATGGCCACCTTTAAAATTGAGTCAATAAAAATTTTTAATTTAGTTTCAAATCCGATGCTTTCGTATTTACTGATATTGCTTCATACAATCACCATTCTAAGGGCTACGTAGGGAAATCCAACAAGGCATTACAGGTAACAATGTCAGACATGTAGCAGGAACTAATAATCAGAGTACCATACACAAACCTTGTGAGAAATCGACTTGAAGAAGAGTCCCTCCCTGCAGGATTCGAACTCCGATCTCCCGCACGCGAAGCAGAGCCTCTACCGTTGTGCCATCGGAGAGGACATAGCAGTCGAGTAATTTTAAAACATTTAACTGAAGTATTGCAAATATTAATTTCGTCAAATGAGAGATGTTAATGCTGCCACCGTGATGATTAGATGGTTCCATCAACAATTTTATTTTAACATGCTGCTGCATTCGAGTAAACACCCGCTGAAAGAAACTTCATTTATCCATAACTATCGAACGATGGTTCAGCTCATAGTAAAGGCTACGGGAAAATGCTTAATAAGCATCGAAGTTTTATAATGTCAACATTACACCAATTCTGACAGCGGTTTGATTCGAAAAATTTTCACCAAGAATATTCTGACGTGAAATAAGGAATTGATATAACACGATTATTTTGAAATGTCAGGCGTGAAATACCTGCACCACTCCTAGTCACTATTTTTCTCTAGTCTAATCTTTAGTCTATTGCGATACCGGGGCCACTTTCTTAGAAATTTGGGCTTAAAATCTAAATAATTATCTGACTGTATATTAAATTTCACAATCGAAGTCAGGATAGATAACCAAATTTTTACTCGTATCCATTGCGTAGAAAGGATATTTCTATGACAAGCAAATTACCCGGAAAGCACATGTTTCAAGCAGGACATGGTCAAGATTAGTAGGAAGCTCAACGCCGACGCGAGTCAAGTCAACCCAACCGGTATAAACGTGTGCTTACTGGACTCGCTCGCTGCTTGATGTCTAGCCGCTGTGCTTTACAAAGATGCTGAACTGCTGTCGACTACGCTCGCTGCGCTTGATGCCTAGCCGTTGTGCTTTACAAAGAAGCCGAGCTGCTGTCGACTACGTCAACGTGGCTTTTGATTTAGATAAATGGGGCATCTTGAGAATATTGTAAATATAATGGAACATATTTGATTGATTGATACAATTTATACTTAATGATACAATAATTAGTCTCAATTGATCGCATTACTTCCAACGCAGCCAGTTGGCGCATTCGCAAAATTCACAATAAATTTACGCAATATTTCAGGTGAACATGAAAAATTGATTCGCCGTCATCTATGGAAAAACTGTATTTATTGCAACAAAATTTTTTCGTTTTATATCGGACAATTTATATCAGGAACAGTCTGACACTTGGCCATTGGCTTCACTTTGGCGTGACAATTTTTTGAACAAATGCTTCTCTCCATCAGTTTTATTGGTACCTACCTAATTCACGCTAAATTTTCTTACCAGAACTTAATCATAAAAGCCAAGCACACAAAACGAAGTCATGGCTTCGTCTTGATCTCGAATGACCCGGAACCCAATAACACCTTTCTACGTTGGATAAATTACAGTGGCAATTATACCTTCGTGCACTGTACAGTTTGGGCAAACGGTTATCGGTGGCACAAGAGATTTGTCTGCAATGTGCCATAGATGTTTCAGACCCTATATCTCATCCATGACTCCCACCTATACTCGCCACCCTTTCGATTTATTGGTGTTTTATTGTCGATTTTCGGCAGATCTGGCCACCCACCGTTACGCCACCTATAATCGACTATCGCCACCAATAATCATCGGTGCGCCACCCTTAATTTTTATTTGGGAAGCATGGGAAATAGCAATAAACAAGGTGCCTATATACAGCTCAGAACCACCTCAATATAGCGCAGGTTTGAACAATGCATGATTGGGAATTACCAAATTCAGTAACACTTATCTAAACAAAACGATGAGGTCTAAAATTTACTACACATAACATTCATGTTGTTACTAAACATTTCCGGACTTTTGTGAAACCAAACTTCTATAATTTGGAAAAACGTACCACATAATGTGCAGCGACTGCACCGAGTTGAAAGTCGAAGCAACATCTGGCCGAAAATGTGTGACGTTGGCAGAGCTAACCAGAAGTTAAATCTTGTTATTAATTCTAGTAAATTATCCGTCGTTCGAGTAAACTTAAAAATGGTACACTTGAGTAAAACCTCGAAGCTGTAATAAACACGTTATTGCAATGGTTAATGTCACCAATTTATCAATATTTCTTAAATTGTCGCAAAACATATTAAGTGGTTCGTAAAAACTTTTTCAATCAAGGGTGGTAGTTCAAGAATCACAGAGGATACATTTTTCGAAAATTCGACAGGAAAACAAACGCCAAATTTTTTCTCAAGTTCTCAGATTATTCAATTTTTTGCCCACGATTTCAATGGATATACTTTCGTGAATAAATACCAAGACCATCATTCTGCCAAAAAATATATGTTTAAAAAATACAAAAACATTTTGGCATAAAGGTGTCGATAGCTGTAAACTGAAGAAAATAATCAAGATATAAAACGTTTAATTAATTATTTGGGGCGTTTGGCAGAAAGCAAGGTTGTTTAATAAAATAATTCGTTGAGAACAGCGACCGCCCAACTTACTTCATGTTTTAAAAAATATATGCATATTATTTAGTATGTATTTACAATTATCCGTTCGTAATTATTCGAGTATCAGTAAAAAGTTTTCCTCAGCCGAAATTTCACAAAATTCACGCCGTAACTTCCTATATCACCTTTACAATCTGAAGTCAGGAGTTTGCTCGGCCTAGTTTGTCATGTTCAGGGCAGTAATTTGCTCGGCCTAGCCTACTTATTTTCCATCACAAAAAGCCTGAGGATAATCGATATAATTCCGGCGTTTGCCAACTATGAGGATCAAAATGCCGCTCGTTCCTGGTAATAAGGACCTGAAAAAATAGCGACTGTATTATAGAACCTTACTTAAAAAATGAATATCTGAGATTTTCTTCCTCTACAGTTAGATGCCGCGGCCATTTCATTTCCCGATGTTCCGCCGACACCTTACAAGCATTAAGCGTCCTTCTACTTAATCTTAATGAATTAAATGATCTTGAGAGTAAATTAAATAAGTAAATTGTAATCGAAATATTCCCCTTATTTGTCTGAAAATTATGAATGACATAATTTGATTTCAGGACGAATCTACTTTTCCCATCAACGCCAGTCGATTGACATGTGTATTTTGCTGCTGAACTGTAGTGCCACGAAAGAATTTCATATGCCATTCTGCACCTGAAACTTATTTCTATTCGCAAATTAGTTCCGTTGAATGTGATCTTGAACTCAGTTGATTTAACGAATTGCTTCTATGTTTTGATTGACGTCCTATTGATAGTGAAATATTGCGAATTTAATTATTCATCTGGAATTGGAGAAGTGACGTAGGTCTTGAGGCATATCTGCATGCACTGTTGAAAGGCCTACAGGAAACTCCACTCAGGAGTTTTCGCCCCGAATCTAAGGCTTGAAGCGCCTCGGGTTAGCAACAAACGAAACAGAAGTTCTGCCGGATGATAGCATTGTTCCTGTTTTTTATGTTAATTTTTCATCTCCATGTTTTCGTCATAAATTCTGTCAATTTTGGTTTCAATAGGAAACTTGTAAAATATTTCACGGTTTTCGCGGGCAATTTCAGGAAATTTTAGCTTGACGTGCTAATTCTGCCTGAATCATTTTTGCTGCTACAGTAACTGGACCTTTCGACACATAAATAAATATACCGTTAGCTGAGGTAAAATTGGACCCTAAGTGCAACATTGGCCCAAAGTTATAGTTTTGTTGTGATTATTTGATGAGTTATCAAGCAAATGGTGCCATCTCTTCATAACTAGGTTGTACCACTTTAAGTAATGAACTAAGTTGATGGCTCAAAATATGGTCACACGGAAGCGTATAGTCGATTGATGGACGTAGATGGTTGCATGAAAAGGATGGCGCTTTTCGTTCAGTTCTTTTCTCCAATCTAGTATTCGAACCCCGTATGAATAATTCATACCTGGTTATTTGTCATTCATATAAATGTAATGATAAACATTCAAATTAATTTCTGTTGTTTGATGAAAACGAATAGAACACACTGGCAATTCCAACAGTTTAGTACCTACATATCTAGCCCTTTCTCGTGCAAGCATTGAAATGTGCAGAAATGAAAACTTATTGATGAGAGTATGGTGAATTATGAGATATATTAACTCCTAAGGAAATTTCAATTTTTCTCAAGATGTTGGAATAAATCGCTAATGAAAATTCCATATATATCGGTCATTGACCTAAAAAAATTTAATTTTCTGTAATTTGTTATTTCAAATGCAAAGGAAAACTATCAAGCTGCCATTTGATTTAATTTTTCAAGCTACTTTAACGTAATAAAATTGCTAATGCTGCTTCCGACTTTTTAAAATATGCGGAAAGAGCGTCAGTTTCATTGTCCGAGCAAAAACTTTAATTTAGATGCTCATAATTTGATTCCTGGGCATGGCAAGCGGTGGAGCTGTGGATGGATGGATGGACAGATGTTCGGAGATTTATGGCGTCATGATTTATAGAGGAATGATTGATAGCGTAGCTTAAAACACAAACCAGAGGACGAGCTGTGCATTTATGTGAGATGATTTTAAGGGACCATTAATTTCTACTTCTTCTTATAGGAGCCCTGGAAACTGGTCCATGCAGCTAATAGGTAACTTTCCAGCTAAAGGGCTCGTAAGAGGTTCCGGTGTAGTGAATCTAGATTGCTAAAAGTCGGAACAAAATAACTAATATTGCGTTCAAAGGTGACGTCCAGTTTGGGATATAAATTTAATTTTCACATTCAATTCTAACTCTAAGTATTTTAAGGTAAATAATTACCACTAAACCTATCCGCTGCAACATTACATACAGCACAACAATTTTTTTTCTATTTTTGGGCCAATGTAACATTTGAACAATCAATCCTACCCCAGCTGACTGTATAGCTTTACGTTTATTTTTAAGTTTTTCTCGTCGTTTTTACTCATATTCACTGTCTAGCGTCCTCCGTGTCACTGATTCCATGATTTTCACTCTATGATAACCCCGGAGATCACGTCCATCGTTTGTCTACTATAGGCTAGGTATTGCCGACTGTTCACGTCTTAAGAATTCACTATGATAACTTTTTTTCTCTATCGTTCATTTACGAGTTCATTTGCAATAACTTAATTCGACACCCTGGACTTGATTCGGCATCTTTAACCCGGGGGCTACCATGCAGGGACATCAAGCGTTGATGGCTGCCATACATGGCATATTTTACATCACAAGCATATGGTTTCGTATATATGTTACTAGTCACCTTTATTTGAGATAAACCCAGTCGTTTGAGGTTTCCAAGCCATTTGGATAAGTATTGCTTTTTTGTTTGCGTCCGTAAGTAGCATTATTAAATTATTTTGTGAACGTGAATTAATTTCCGACATTTTGTCAACTATTAATTCTTTGGGAGACTTTTTTAGTTATTTAGTTTGACCGACTTAGCAAAGTCGGTGGATTCTAGCTCTGTGGCGAGTAGAGTTATTGCATACTGAGGCTGGACGTTGGCTCTAGGACTTAATTAAGAGTTCAATTTGTGGCTCATGGCAGCGATCCCCGGAATTGCGACTACCAGACAGGGAAGAATGAGGCATGGTTGGGCTGTTCGGCAAAAAAACTCCCACAATCACGGAGCATCTTTTAGTTTTTTTTGTTCATGCATACTTTCCTCTGCGTATGCTCGATTACGCCAATTGTCCTGTAATTTTAGAAAGGGAGGAAGCAACGGCGCTGGTCAATTAATTCCCACTCTCCTGCCTGAACCGAAGATATACATGCGTATTAATCGATTACATTGGAATTAACTTAAAATCGCCTGAGTAAATTAGCTTAGATATCTTCCACCTCAGCTGAAATTTCAAATTGATTGTTCAAGACAAGACACCGCAGATTAAATCCTAGGATAGTTTTATTCGACGCGGCAGCGGCACCACAAACATGCGGGTTGCCAGACTGAATTTGGCCCAGAATTCTTACCCAGCAAAGTGCATCTTGCTTCTACTCATCGGATTGTTTTCATTGTTTAGCTTTTACAAGTCTGTGCAGCACTTTCAACTGATCAACTTCGAGACATGGCCACCTGGAGATGAGGGTAAGTTAAATCGTTATCAAGTCCAAATCCTATGGTGGGTATTGAAGGAAAGAATCAATGTAAAGTTATCGTAATTTTAAATTTGAAATTATGACCGAATTGGATTTTCCAATATTTTGAAGAGATATGGAAGATCCCATTCCCATATCAATCCCATTCGGGATTGATATGCATTATACACAAGTAAATCTCTCAATTATTAGTCATTGCAGGTTTATTAGAGTAATGATTATTCGATTTATTTTTTAAATTCTCTTAAATTTCTGTATTTTCTGCAGTGATGACTGCATGCAGCCAGCCATCACTGCAGAGAGTGCCATGTTGGCAGCGCGCGAATGCACTCACAGCCTCAGCTGTCGGGACTAAGCCAGACTTAAGCGTCGATGCAACGTCAACCAGTGGCACTATATAATTAGGCGCCAAACTATCTTCTAATTCCATCCCAACCGTTGTACAGATGCGGTATCGACGAGACGTGGATATGCTTGCAGCCTTGGGGAATACAAGCGCTTTATAACCCAGTAGAAAGCTCCAGCTGCTTTATTTAAAATGGTTGTAACATTGCTTGCTCCATTTGATCCTCTCTAACTTCGGTCCCATCTACTTAAAAAGATTTCAAAAAATTTTTTCGTAAACATTTTCATTATTTTTTCCTAATCTCAAGATTTTTTTTGTACAGCCTTGTTTATATATATGCACCCATGGAAGCAGTTAGTGCAAAATTGAAAATCATGCAGAAATTTCCACGGAGCGATAGAGTGAAGGAATTTAGTTATAATTGCTGGGTGAAGGCCGAACTTCAAATAAATATAATCAATGCTAAAAACGCTGACAAAGTGTGTGGAAAACTCCACTTCCGCGTTTGTGGCATCATTATAATTTTCGCCTTAGTAAGCTGGTATTCAGAAACGGTTCTTTAGTTTAACATGCAATATGTTTTATTTATAATGAAACATTTATATCAACTATATATAGCATACTTATAGCATAGAGTAGCATGTTCGACTGTTTTGTTCAGGACCATTCAAGAGGCTCCAAAATAATTTTCGTATTTCTGTTTTGATTGGCATGTTTCATCAATATTATCCAATATTCGTTGTCAGTAACGTGAGCTTATAGTTCACGTTATAGTTTATATAACGTGAACTTATAGTATCTCGAGCTAATATAACGAGCAATCAAATTTTGATCCGAGGCAATCAATAATTCACGACGGAGATCGGGAAAAAATATTACAAGATATTTCATCTGATGAAATTAATTAATAAAGAAGCCATATCACACTAAGCCATTAATTATTAAATAATCCACGTTCACGAAAATGAGCCTTACCATACATTTTCAAACTTCAAAATCGACCTCACCAAGCAAATAATTCAAATATTATGCAAACTGATGCAAATAAAACTAGTGACTGATGCACCGCATGATCGGGAATCAAAGTAACGCGCAATCATCTCCGATGATTAAGGTTAACGACTAATCAACGATAGTAATTGCTTTTATTGCCACAGATTTCCTGGGTCTCGACGCGGATGATCCGAGATTGATCGATTACATCCGTCAACACGTCATCGTGCCTCCCTCTACCGAACCCTACAATTTGTATTATGGGATCAACCATGACCCTTCTGACGGCCAGTCGAAAGTTGTCGACGAACTATTAAACCATAAGGTAGTTTACATTTTCCTGTTATTTGAGATATACTATTACGGTGACAGCTGGAAGCTCGATCTTCTCTGACATTTCTGGGAAAAATTAATTATCGATGCAGTGAAACTCACGAAAAGTAAGTAATTTTACACAATTAGATGTTCAGAAATTAACTATTTCTTACATGTAGCTGTTCAATGGGCATTTGTTTTCCAGAGACATTCATGTCTTCTGAACAATAATCCAGTAATTATGTTAACAGCGGAATGGCTTTTACGTCGAAAGTGGAGGTTACACGGGCGAAGTGGTAAGCAACACTTTATTTTTTGAAATAAAACGAAATTGGACCGGGATCCTGATTGAGCCGAACCCGAGGAACTTTGAAAAGTTATTGTCTAGGAAGCGAAAAGTGCACTCAGCTAAGGCGTGCATCGGAGAAACTAAATCAGCTGACAAGGTGAGTGAAAGTCAAATCCCTATCAAATAAATCAACATTTAAAATTGTCAAAATACGAAATAGATGATCCATATCGTAATAGAATAGTAGAAGGCTATCAAAAATATCAAGCCTGCATGAAGTCAAGTGTTACAGAGCGCAGGACACCGACTATCATATCCGATCAACACAAATCTCAGACACTACGGTATTTTACCGCTTTGCTTTTTTTGTGAGGCCTTTCGCCATTTCTCGAAAAGTTATACAGTGAAGGCGCAAACTGAAGTATCATGGAAACATTTCAAGGGAGCGTTTTAGTTTTTGAGGAACCACATCCTAACCGAATTATGACTGGAAACATCCATTTGCAATAGAAAACATAATTATTTATATGTTTATTGACATTGAAAAAATATTGCCAAAGCACAGGGAAATACTAATTCACGTTCAATCTGCATTAATCCTAACTTGATATTTTCAGGTTGTATTTGCAAACCAAAAATACGCTGGCAAGATATTTAATCCTCAAGATCCAAACCAACGAGGATATTCATTGGACCTGAGCAGCGCAAAATGTTTCCCGCCGAGTACAAGGTCCTGCAGTCCATACCCTGGGACAAGATTGATATTAAGGTGAATGTTTCGTAGTTGCTTACGATATTTTCTTAAAGGTTTTAGTTGGTTTTATAGACTACATTCATACGCAGGATATATTTTAATCGTTATCTGACATTGCCACAAAAGTTCGCTATTTTTAGACCTACAGTTTAGAAAAGTTGAAGTTCAGAAGTTGTACGAATTCTTCCGGCGGTCCAAGATCTCTAAAACTTCCCTATAATTTTATTTCATGCAGACGTTATCCGTGGAGTACAACCTCATCCCAGAAGGAATGCCTGCACTGATTGACTTCATGACGTCAAAAGGGTACATCTACTACATGAAATTCATCAGGCCTTATACACACGACCTCATTTTCGTCAAACAGGAAGTGTTGGATCATACAAGAGTGCAATATGGAGAACTGCCCATTCTGGATGTTAATAACACAGTCAGTTGGATGACTCGTTCGAATTTGGAGTCATGAAGAGATAATAGCAAGAAATATTTTCAACCAAGGAATGGAGGCGAGACAATTGGCAGTCGCTTCTTGAGTTGCAATTATGCTTGATGAACAGCAGAAATATTATCAGTTCATGAAGGAAGAAAAATTTTAGAATTAACAAACGTTGATTAGTGGGTTTTCAGTGGCATTTCAAAAGTATTAACTGGAAAATTGAAATAATAACTGGTAAATTCAAGAATGAACTTGAAAGACTTTGAAAATTAAGTGAAATTATCGCTTTGATAAAATAATCAACTTGTAAAATAAACTTCAAATAATCGGCTTCATAGTGCGTAAAAGAATCCCATGCAGCTCATCCGCTATCATAAGGTTGGGTTCCTTTCTGAAATATTGTTAGGATAAATCATTGAGAATTGATAACGACTCCACAACATTATAGTGTCTTTGACATTACAAGGTTTGAACTTACAATTGAAGCTCACAAGTCGAATATGTCGCTTCCCTTTCATAGGCAACAGTTTCCAGGCGGCCGATGAGAGGCAAGCTGTCAGCTGGAACTGATAAGCTTTTGGTCCGCTACTAGAATCTCAACACAATGACTAACAGCCAACGCAGAATATCGAATACCTTCTATCAAATACATCGAAACCGATTGATGCGATACCTTCTTTCTAAAAAATATGCAATCGGCTTTCGTTAAACACATGGTTTGACGCAGCAGGGGTTGATGCTACTCGATCACAACTTACTTCATCCCTTAATGCTCTGATACAAGGTGTAGTAACTGTAGTATAGATCTAGATGCATTAATTAGCCAGACGTTTCTAGACTTCCAGCCGCACTGAGAAATAGAAATTGCACCTCGCTTTGTATCTTGAAACTATTCAGTTTCTCCGATGAGTCAGTGAGCGCTCTATCGTACTCCGACATGTTTCTAAATGTTTTCAATGAAACGAAACCATTCCAAAATTATTAAAACATCTAACTCAATTCGTTAAAATTTGAAACGAAACCATTGAAATAACAACGACAAATTTTATCTGGTTATTTAATAAAATGATTTTGTTTGTGTCCAGCAACACACCATCAACAAACCTGATAGGAAGAAAAAAATACCAAGAAATATTTTTATTTTCCCATTCCCGTTTTAAATCATCGCATTTGATCAAGGAATTCTGGAGAGTCCTTTATACCAGCTTAAGCTTATTCATCTATAGTCTACACCTAATGTAACTGTTGTGACATAAAATTCACATATAATATATTAATTTTCATATGTATAGCATAAATGATTTTGAGTAGAAATTCTGACTAATAAGTCACTTAGAAGTGGAGTCACAGCAAATTAACTAGGTGACGAAATCCCATTGGAGCCGTGCAGTGCAGCCAGCCTGAGGCTTAGCGGTGTACAGTCGGACTTATGAAAGGTTTTTCACTCATACCGAACATTACAGCTATAAGAAAATAATATCCTAGAGTTCCATCTTTAGATAAATCAAGTACCACAATAAACTCTATGTTGTTCTTTCATGAATTTAGAAAGGAAAGGAGGAGGCGCCATCAAATTTTTTTGGGGCAAATTTTCATGTTAATATCTTGTAAAAATAGATTTCCACAAAACAAAATGGTACAATCTGACTCTGGAGCCTCCAATTGTCGGCACATTGAGAGTTCGACAAAATTGAAGTTGTTCATTCAGTGAGGCAGGATTTCGGGTTCGAGAATAGGAAAACCATACATTTCTTGAACCAATGATAATTTACCAAAATTTCGTCAAAAGTTTGTCGGCCTCTTGGTCCACTAAGAGGTCTCTCTCTCGCATCCTCTGCTTGATGTGATTCGTTGTTGTGGTTGTTGGCTGGATAAAGGTTGGCTGGATAAAGGCCGGGTTAGTATTATTCCTATATATGAATAAATGTATTTGTTCATTATTTTACGCACAAATTACTTCTATATATTTTATTTTTCAATCTTCCTTCAAAAACTAAGAAGTTTCACTAAGAAGTTTCTATATATATGCATTATATAGAACTTAAGAATGTCATCATCAATTCGTATTTTCTTAATCATACCGGCTTCCTATCCCAAATCATATCGACCCATATCCAACCTGTCGATTTTTTCAAAACTCCTGGAACGCGTTGTGGCTCGACAGCTGAACAAACCATCTTCAGCAGTCCGGTCTCGTGCCTCGCCTCAGGTCTACATACCGTCATCTCCACTCGACAGAAAATGCCGTGCTGAAAGTGCTTTCAGACATTCAGCGTCCAGTAGACCGTGGCTACATTGCGCACTGAGAGAAAAAGGCCCCCTTATTTGAAATACTTGGGTATTTTAAAGCCTCCCCGAGCTTGACGCGCTTATATTTGTGCGGCTAGCGCCGCGTGGTCAGTGCGCCGAATGCTGTCATAGGAAGTGGTGTCCGGTGTCAATTCACTTGATCTGATAGAGATTGAGGACAAGTCAACATCTAGTAGACACGTGATGGATAATGCGATCAAGACCTCAGTAGTGGGCGGAAACGAACCTTATAAAACCCCAGTAGTTGCAGTAGCTAATAAACACTCCGCGATGTGGCGTGTCGGTAGAGTTCTCCGCCCTTACGGTCGGCGTCATAGCTTATACCTTTGTATCGCAACTCTGTATTACCACCCCGTATACAAGATACGTTATCTGGACTGATGTGTCTTACTCATCCCTCTCTACCTCAGTCACGTAACCCGATCCTCAGGTAGGGCTTAATATAATGAGTTCAATGTCATGAGTGCAATCTCGGACAGTGGTTGCGTGGAGCCGCCGCTCATGAATGCCACGAATCTACACTGCATACGGTTAATTGGCGCAACTCAATTCGGTTAATTGTTTCAGCTCACTGCTGTTCTTTTGTCAATAGTAATGTTAACGAGCGACATCTATACCATTCATCACACAAGAAGTTGAGCATAAAATCAAAGATTTATTCTGGTGGTACCGCGCGCAACACAAATCAAACACTGCAACTCTATGTAGTTGCCTTATCCGTAGCTGAGCGGACTAAGTTGCCTGCTCGCGGGCGTTTGGTTGCAGTCTTGGCAGAGGTCCGAATCTCGGCGGGCTACTCATAGTTTCTTCAACTAGAGTTCGATAGAGGTGAGAGCAAAGAGTGTAGTTTCATGATGATTGTACATACCAATATAAATTGTGTAATAAATATGTGCATAAAAGAAGGAATATGTGACTAATTCCGCTGCGATGGAGAGAAGCGTTCAAATCGGATAGAGACGGAGATATATAGTTTTCATAATTTTGGTAGGGAGGCGGCCATGGATTAGACTGGGATCGACCGGAGGAGTAGAATATGTTAAAATAATTTCATCAAGCGCAGGAAACTGGACAAGGATATTGCAGAGATTCTGAAAAGAAGGTCTAATTCTCCGTACAATTCCGTGCTCTAACGTCAAAACGCCTACGTTTCTTGAAATCTCAAATTTCGAGTTAACTGAACATTTTCAAAACACCTGGGTGTTTCGGTTTGTGCACGATCACTCGGGGAGGCTTTGAAACACCCAAGTGTTTCAAAACAAGGAACCTTTTTCTCTCAGTGCGGCACTAGCTTTGCGTGACCTGTCGGACGCGTTTGCCACGGTCGACCACGCCACTCTATTGCGTCGACTTGACGAATCATTCGGCCTGCGAGGCGCAGTACTGCTGTGGTTCGAGTCCTACCTTAGCAATAGATTCCAATGCGTTCGACGCGGGAACTCTTCTTCTACGCCATCGTTGGTCACTTTCGGCGCACCACAGGCATCAGTTCTCGGCCCGATCCTCTTCTTGTTATATACTGTCGACGTATTGTATATAATCGATTCACATAGTTTGAATCCACATATGTATGTTCGCCGACGACACCCAAATATCTAGCTACTGTGCACCGGCTGAGGCCGCAGCGTTGTAGGATCGAATGTCTGCCTGCATTGACGCAGGATCGAATATCTGCCTGCAGACTGGTTGTGCACCAACTGGCTATAGCTCAATGCATAAAAAACCCGCTTTATTTGGTTTGCGAATGCTCGGCGCTAACATCAGCTCCCGGCCAACCCTATTCGCAAGGGCATATAGTTTGTCATGCCCGCGTCCGCAGTTCGCAACCTGGGCATTCTGCTGGACTCGGAACTTTCAATGAACAATCGCATTGCTAAAGTCACCACTGCTTTCATTGAACGCTGCTGCTCGACTGCTGTGCAATAAGCAAAAATTCGACCATGATACGCCAATATTTCGCAATCTTCACGGGCTGCGCATTCAGCACCGCATGCAGTTCGAGGTAATTAAGTTCTGAAGTTCCGATGTCTTCACGGTCTTGCGACTCCTTATCTCACGGAATGTTTGCAGCGCGTGTCGGACCTGCCTTCTAGAAGATGATTGCGCTCGTCATCAACAGCGAACCTCGTCGTATCATCTGCACGTCTATCTACCGTCGGCGACAGAGCGTTTCCGGTCGCCGTTGCCAGAACCTGAACAGTCTGCCGGCTTCCGTAACTTCGGCTCCTTCGTTACAGATGTTTCGTCGACGCCTAAAGACGGAACTACTTCGTATAGCCTATGAATCTAGTGCTTAGTCATTTTATCCGTTCCATCCATTCATGTGTCTATTTAATTTTCGCTTGTTATTAATCTTATGTGTGACGTGCCCTCGAAGTTCGTTTGAACCAGACGCCACGATAAATACTTCGTAGAATAATAATTTACATCCCGCCCATGAAGGCGGTCAAGTCCAATTTTGAGCTTCTGAGTACGACTTTTGTAACAGATATAAATATAAAGTTATTGTTGCGGAAAAGGAAAACAAGGAAAGTGTGGAAGAGAACAGGAGGTGGCACAGAGTGGCCAGAAATAGGAAAGAGAAATGGAAAGACAGTATGGAGATGGAAAAGGCACATTGCGCGTGATTGGGTGGTTTGTAGGTGAGTGAGGTGTGTTTGGGTTTGCGGGAGTTGATAACACGTCAGAGCTTTAGATAGTTTAAGGTGGTGGGCGATTAGAGGGTGGTGTTTCTTTATTACATTATCTACTTTTTCAGCAGCTAAACAAAAATACAAAATGATTCGCGTTCTAACTATTTACATGCGTTTTCGCTTTTCTATATTTCTTTTTATGTATTTATTTATTTTTTAATTTTCTCAGATGGTGAAAAGAGTGGGTGATGATGTTGATGAAGATTGATGATGATAGAGGTGAAGGCAGTTGGTGAGTCGCTCGAGACTCGAAGGGAGATGGGGGTTAGTTGATCGTACTCCTTCGTACTGGGTTTTCGGTCTAGTCTTTACTGTACCGTACGTCACTCTCGATGAGTCGAGCAAGTCCGTCTGTGCAATGGTGTTCTGAATGGCGTGTGTGTTAGGAACCAGCTACACCTAAACGGGATGGGAACAATTGCCGTTGGGAACAATTTGAACCAGGATGGGATGGGAACAAACGGGACAAAAACGTTCAAACAAACAGGACAAACAAACGGGATGGGAACAATTTGAACCAGATTTCGCTCATAAACCAGATTTCACTTCAAAATTTCAATTTCGCCTAATTTTTGCTGCTTACAATACTCCTAGCTTCAAACTTGCAAAATTTCTTGTTCCAATTTTGAGCTGTCTTACCACCAATCAATATACGGTAGACAATACTTACATGTTTGTGGACCGCTTGAAGAGTTTCAATAATGTTCAGGGCTTGACTATGGCTTCATTTGATGTAGAAAATTTGTTCACTAACATACTTCTTTCTAGAACTATTGATATTTGCCTCGATTCTTTGTTTAAATGAGTCAATGAACTTGTCATGGGTCTGAACCGCAACTTTTTTTAATCTCTTCTCGAATTATCAGTTTTGAACTCTGTTTTTGTATTTGCTGGCAAATTTTATTGGCAAATTGACGGTCTAGGCATGGGTTTTCTTCTCGGCCCTACCTTTGCTAATATTTTCATGTGTTACCACGAGGCTACATGGCTGGCAAATTGTCCTATTGATTTTAAGCCAATTTTCTACAACCGATATGTAGATGATACATTTTTAATTTCCACACATCCCTCTCATGTGGGCCGTTTCTTTGATTATCTTAATCGGCAACACAAATCCATCAAATTTACTATGGAGCTTGAATCCAACAAGAGTTTATGCTTTCTTGATTGCAAGGTCATAAAATCCGGTGGCTGTTTCCAGACATATGTATACAGAAAATCAACGTTTACCGGCTTAAGCACCAGCTTTTTTAGCTTCTATTCTTTTCGTTTCATATTAAATGGGATTCAAACATTATTTAACCGCGGCTTCCGAATTTGCTCTACTTTTCATTATATGCAACCTGAATTTGAATATTTGCGCAGTATGTTCTCACTGAATGGGTTTCCTTCACAATTGGTGTATACTCAAATTAAGAAATTCTTGTCTAAACAATATGCTGATGTGGTTCCTAGACTCCTGCGTCTCGAAATAATTTTCTCGAAATGAACCGAGACAGATGAAACGAGACGAGAAAATTCCGGGAAAAAAAATAACGGGAAAAAGGGTAAAATTTTTCCCGGAATAAACGTATGAACCGAGACAAGACTTCTGTCCCGGACTTTAAAACTTGTGTCCCGGTAAATTATGAACCGGGACGAGACAGGCAGATTTGAAACGAGACATAACGAGACAAGACGATATTGGTCCTAATTATTTAAGACAAAACAAGTTTTACGATTACGATACGAATCATTTCGAAAACATGGGCTGAAGAATGACAAGTTAGCCCTTTATTGCTAATAGGGCCATAGGCAATTGCCAGTTAAATTGCGTTAATTGCAAATTTAGCAAAATTTGTCTGACTAACTGACATGGCAGTTAATTAGGGGTCCGACAAACGCCGCAAACCTGTCGATGTATGGATGGCTGAGTATTGAGTAAAAAATGTAAAAATGTCACTCTTAAGTCTTAACTAAGGCTTCGATGGTACTTATGAGATACGTACGAGTACGAGTCAAGTTCATTACGCGTTCGAAACGAGTTCAGGCGCCATGGAGCGCATAGGGAGTAGGGACGCAGTGTCTAAATTAGTCGGCCAATTAGTAGACAGTGGAGTGGAGTCCTGGAATGATATTCCTAATAATACTAAAGCTAGTTTTAGATTATCTCTGCCCTTAGTAAAATTTTGTGCTACGCCTCCAGGAAATCTTCACAATTGCGCAGTTTCCTGAATTGTTATCAAACACTTGAGCTTGTTTAACGTTATTTAGAAAGGATACACATGGATATTTCGAGTTCTTTTTTGAATATCAAACTATTCTATTTTTTCCAACTTAAATTTTGTTGTTTTGCAAAAGGTTGTTGATATTTCTTTCCAAACTTTTTGTTAAAGGAGATTGCTTAAGGCAAGATCGATGAACCTGATTCTGTGATTGAGCTGGAGGCAAATCAAAGTCTGTCCAGTCAGCCAAGGTCACCAGCTACAGCTAGTATGGCCTCCTCCAAACCATCATAGAACACAATTTTTGAAAAAAACGTGTTTTTCCGTTTTTATTTTCCTGTCAAAATTAAGTACAATATTAAACCACAACATGTATTCATAGCAAAAATCATTTCAATTGCCGAGCTCCTATCAGAATAGTAGAAGGATACGTCTCAAGTTATTATATAAATGCAGAGGTGGGCATGTAGCGCGCTACATGTAGCGGCCGTTACTAGCGGCCGCTACATTTTCAGTAGCGGTAGCGGTAGCGGCGCTACATTTAAATAACTTGCGGTAGCGGTAGCGCCCGCTACATATTTAAGTAGCGCTACGAGGTTTTGCCGCTACAGCGCTACCGCTGCATTTATAGATAAAGCCTTTAGATTTTACTTCATAGTATTAAATATTATTTGAAAACCAGCATGATACATACATAATATAAATTACAGAATAGAACTGTACGAAAGGTTTCGGTGTAATGTTGTCAACCTCAGCCTGTTTCTAGTGTAGCATGCTAGTTATTGCCAAAGGTGAGCAGTAGCACGCTACATGCAGCGGCCGCTACATTTTCAGTAGTGGTAGCGGCGCTACATTTAAGCAATTGTAGCGGTAGCGCCCACTACATCTAGAGTTGTAGCGGTAGCAGCCGCTGCATTTCAAAGTAGCGCTGCCCAGCTCTGTATAAATGTATGATGGTAAGTCAAAGTTTACACCACATCAATAATCGATTCGTCTCGTTATATGTCTTGTTAAAATGGCTATAAATTCCGGGAAATTTTAAGGTACCTATTTTAACCGGGATGTCTCGTCTCGTCTCGTATCGTCCCGGAATTCCTACGAAAGGCTGAAAATTGTCCCGATTTTTATTGCGAACCGGAATAGAGCCTGTTGTCTCGTCTCGTCTCGGATAAAAAAATACCAAACGCAGGAGTCTAGTGGTTCCCGAACGTGACGAAAGGAACCGTGTTTATTGTTCTTTTCCTTACTTTGGCCCCGCATCTGAGACGAGGGCAAATGAGTTGAAAGATCTATTCTCTAAATACCTCCCGAATGTAAATCTCAATGTATTGCTACTGAACAATCTTAAAATTAGCTCTTTTTCCAAGTACAAAGATGTTCTTATGCGATCATCTTATGCGATCGTATCTAGTTTATCAATATAGTTGTGCGCAGTGCGCATCTGCGTATGTCGGTATGACATTGCGCAATTTTTATACTAGGCTTGCAGAGCATAGGGGCAGGAGTTATAGAACAGGGAACATACTTGCGCATCCCCCTCATTCAGCCGTACGTATTCATGCCGAGCAGTGCAACGTCCCGGTGTCCAATAGTGATTTTAGAGTTTTAGCCTCCACAACCGGTGTTTCTGACCTACGAATTTTGGAATCATTATATATTTTCACACAGAAACCCAGTTTAAATGCTGCATTCAGTTCCTATCCTCTAGAAATTGTAAATAGATAGTACCTTCTCTACATGATATCTAATTTTTATTTTTGTTATCTTCGATTTTAGTTCTAATATCCTCAAATTTAGGTGAATTGTTTGAATATGAATTCAGGCTACTAATTGTTTGTACCTGTGTTCTAGGTTTTTGAACTGACGATGGAGCTGGACTCCGAAACGTTTTCTCTTATAAAAAATAGTGAACTTCTTGGCTATTTTCTTTACTTTTAAGTTCCCTTTGGATAATTTTTTTAAGTAAGATGAGAGTTGATAAATCATCTGATGTAAATCATGCGAAAAAACATACATTTAAAATGAAATCTCTTTGGATCAATTTTTTAGGTAAAATGGAAGCAAATGTTGTCGGCATGAATCACTGTGAAGTTTGTAACACAGTGGTTAAAAATCTAAACAAACATAGAAACTCAAAAGCCTCGTAAAGCAATTAACAATTCGATCATATCAAATGAATACTTCCATAAAAAGTCCAAATGCGTAATATGTAATCACGAAGTTCAAAACTCGAAAAGGCATGAACAAACAAACGTCCATAGAAAACGTTTGAATGATAGCATAATAGCCAGTTCTTTCTTTTATTGTAATCTTTGTAATTAAGAAGTGGATGAAATCGGAGTGCTTGAAAACTCAAATGTGAATTTTAAAAATAAATTTGAATGCATGCTAGGGGAAATTAAGAAGGCTGTGACACATGCGCATAACATATTTATCATGATATAAGAACTATCGATCCTAAGTTGTTTCCCAAGAATATAACATCTGAAGTTATTCAAGTAATTAGACAGTCAAAATTCGATAACATTAAATTACAGTTGAATTTACAAGTTGAGTTTTATAAATTCAAATAAGGCAGTGAGAAAATCTATAATACCGGTTGGTCCAATTCAAGCAGGTTTATAGAACTTTCAATGAATCACATATATTTAAATACCATTAAAAGACTGTATGATAACCTCATAAACATAATCGGAGAATTCACGAATTACGGTAACATGGGGCAGCGAGCCCACTGCGGGTCATGGGCCCATAGCGGGTTTCTCGCTAAGTATGGCAAATATTGGTCCGTGTTCTCTACCGCCAGTCGACAGTTTCACTGGAATGAAGTGTACGGATTTACGTTTTGCTAAGTGTTTGCGTTATTAAGTTATTTGTGAATAACTGTTTTAGCCCAGATAAAAATTTTTTTGCTGCTAAATAAAATTGTTTTCGATTACTGTAGATGAAGCTTTTGAAATTACTGTGAATTATATTTTGAAGTAATATTTATAGGGATAATTTTGATATCAAGTTTAGACTATCAGCTTTTAAAATAAAATATTGACACGATATAAATTGAAATGATACCTAGTGGGGCCTCGTATCAATTAAAACTTAATCAAAAATTTAGTTTAAAAATGGAGGGGGCGCGCTGCCCCATGTTTCCCTAATCTTCTGGATGGATATTAAACATATGGATATGGAGTGAAGAAAGCTGACTTGGAGGATATTGAACATATTAAATATATCATACATGGAAGCAAATAATTTATATGGTTGGGCAATGTAACAAAGCCTACCAACAGGAAACTTTAGATGTTTGGAAGAAAAAGAACCATTCAAAGATAATAAAGGCTACATTTTCGAAGTTGACTTCAGTTATCCAGAAAATTTACATGACAGTTATAATGATTTACCTCCAGCCATACTGAAAATATTAAAATAGGGATATGTTCATAAGTTAGTACCTCATCTTGGTAAGCGTGAAAAATATGTAATCCTTAAACGTAATTTGAAGCTGCATGAGAAACTTGGATTGAAACTAGAGAAAATCAATTGAATATTTGAATTCGATGAAAGTCAATGGATGAAGCCGTACATAGATCTGAACACAATGAGGCGACAACAAGCGAAATGAGATTTTTACAAAGATTGCTTCAAGTTAATGAATAATTCTGTATTCGGTTAATCGACGGAGAACATTAGAAACTGAGTCGAAGTCTATTTGGTGAAGACTAAACAAGAATTGAGAAGATTAGTTAATAAACCAAATTTCAAAGAATTCAAATATTCTCGGAAAATCTGATAGCCTGTCATATGCAAAAATAAAAGCAAAAGTTTAAAAAACCTATTTATCCCAGTTAAAATTTTGAGCCGAGACCGGCGCAGGGTTTAGCCGGGCTGGTCGCGCTTTAGCAGGATGGAGCCGTGAAACTATAACCGGCCATCTATCCCTAAAACGGCGCTGCGCCATGGCTAATATAGAGACAAATTCTAACAGCTCAGCAGGGCAGAAACTCTGCGCTGTTGCAGCGCTGGTACTTGGATTGCCCGGCAGCGAGCTGAACAGAGCAGCTAAGCAGGCCGTGCATGATAATAACAGTAAATGTTAGAGCAAAGAAAATACCAAGGAAATTCACCATTTTTTCAATGAAAATGTGTAAGCCAGCACCATCATCAGTTTATAAAATTGATCGAATTTCCCTGCGTTTCGGTGCTGGTCTCCGAAACGTTTTCATCAAAGATGAATTTATTTGGCGCTTTCTTTGCATTAAAACTCTTAGAGAATTTGCTATTTCAGCAGACTAACGATTTGAGTGCGTTGTTAATTTTCCTATCAAACTATCGAATGACATGAAGCTATTGCAATAGGATAATTTACTTAACAAATTTAGCTCTAATACCCACTTATAGGGCAACAAGGGTCAGCGCGCGCCCCCCCCCCCTTTTTAAACTAAATTTTTGATGAAATTTTAATTGATACGAGGTGGTTCTTTGTTTTGTTTAAAGGTACAACTAATGAGGAATGTATGATGTGAATTTGACGCCTATAGAGTTAGTCAATTTTTAATGAAACACTATTCTGTAAAAAGTGTCAAAATGGGCCCATTGCCCCACTAGGTATCATTTCAATTCATATCGTGTCAATATTTTATTTCAAAAGCTAAAAGTCTAAACCTGATCTCAAAATTATCCCCATAAATACTATGAAACACTATTCTGTAAAAAGTGTCAAAATGGGCCCATTGCCCCACCCCTGGGGCAATGGGCCCATGGGCTTGGGGCAAGGCGCCCACCCTTGGACCCTTTACCTTAATTGCATATTTTTCGTTTATAAATGATAATACAACACTTTAGAGTTAAAAATAAGAAAAATGTAATGAAAATATGATATTCATTCATTTATTAACAACTCGAAAAATAATATCCTTAGCTTGAAAAAGTATACTCTTGGCTAAAAAATCTATCACTGACGTGAAGAAAAATATTTCATTGACATAAAAATGTATATCCTTGCCTTGAAAAATATATCCTTGCGATAAAAAATTCGTCCTTGACATGAAAAAATTTATCCTTGACTAGAAAAAATATATTTAGTTGATCAGAGAAAAACTTCGTTCCAGTTTCGTCCAGAATCCAGATATTATGTGCAGAAATGTCTTACCTAATCGTGATTTCAGCCAACACCATAAAAACTCATTAACTTTTGGCTCATTGGTGTTGACTGAAATCAACTTTTGGCAATGCAAGAGTCAATAACTCGGAAAAGGGGTCATAAATACGCATAACTAGAAACTAAACCTGCTGCCTTGAGGCGGCAAATAAAAAAAATCATGCAATATGAAGTATTATTTGTAATTCAAAAAGCTAGTCATAGTTTTGAAAACATTGAGAGAAATCTAACGATGTATAACACAAGACTTCACCATGGGCGCTTTGCCCCGTGACACGCGTGGGCCCGTTGCCCCCACTAGGTATCATTTCAATTCATATCGTGTCAATATTTTATTTCAAAAGCTAAAAGTCTAAACCTGATCTCAAAATTATCCCCATAAATACTACTTTCAAAATATAATTCACAGTAATTTCAAAAGCTTCATCTACAGTAATCGATAACAGTTTCATTTAGCAGCAAAAAATAACTTTATCTGGGCTGAAACAGTTATCCACAAATATCTTAATACGCAAACACTTAGCAAAACGTAAATCCGTACACTTCATCCCAGTGAAACTGTCGACCAGCGTTAGAGAACACGGACCAATATCTGCCATACTTAGCGAGAAACCCGCTATGGGCCCATGACCCGCAGTGGGCTCGCTGCCCCATGTTACCCTATCTAACTGACGGGATCATACGAATGGCTCCTGTGTTCATTTCTTGAAATTAGTGCATTATGAATAATATCTATCAAGTTCATTCACAAAGATAGCTATTCCTCGATTTGCTAGATGATGGCGAATCATTTGTTCCGTATTATAGTTAAGTAGTTCATAGAGCCATGGCTGGTAAGTTGTTCGCGTGGCCAAGCTGGTACAGGCGTGGACTACGACGCGGAGGATCTGCGTTCGATTCTTGGAGCTGCCGTTGACGTTTGCAGATAGTTTATAGCGGTGAGTAGTTTAATGTGTCTATTTCCTTGATAATTGAATTTGTTAGTTTCTAAATACCGTTGTTAATGTCAATACGATATGAATGTCAAAAACCAGTGCCAATACAACCTGTCATTGCAAGAGAGAAGTCTAGGTGATCTCAGAGAGAGAAGGAAAATTTTTTTTTAATCGTTGACAAACGGTAACGCGTAACTGCCGCATACACTGCCAGAGCGGGCGTTGGGCTGGTTTGAGCAGGCGGTGCTCAGTGAGGGCTGCGTGTCGGCAGGACAGAGCACACCTAGGCAGCTACTCAGAGGTAAATTAGCGCTGCTACGCGACTGGCGATATCGTCTCTAATGCGGACATTTCTGCTCTATCGCGACTCTGTCGCGTCCCTACGTCGGCTCTGTAGGCGGCGACGGCCTGCTCTATTCCCTGCCCTAAATTTTAACTGGGATGTAGGGATGAGCATACTAGATAGAAGGATAATCAAGACTTATTGAAGAAGATATGAAGGATAATCAAGACTTATTTGATACATCTAATTATCCTAAGGATCATTTCTTATATTAAAATAAGAACAAAAAGGTAATCTGCAAAATGAAAGATGAATCTAGCAGCATTCCCATAGAAGAATTTGTAGGTCTTCGAGCAAAGCTGTATTGTTATCGAACAAAGTGTTCTGTAGCTAAAAGAGCTAAAGGTATAAAGAGAAATGTAATTGAAAGGAATACAACCATGGATGAATATAAAAGAGCATTGAATAATGAGACTATATATAAAACAATGTAAAATATTCAAAGTGAAAATCATGAATTGTATACGAAAGAGATCAATAAAATTGCTCTGAATGGCGATGATGATAAAAGACATATATCAACCGACGGTATTAATACGCTGGCATAAAACCCCTGTAATGCGGGCTGATAGTAGTCTCTATAAAATAATATAATAAAAATGATAGTCTACATAAAAGAACATTAATAAACTATCCTGCGCTACTATCAGCCAATAATAGTGAATATTTAAGCCAGCTGAAATCATTTCTTCGTAATGAAAAAACTAGCAGCGGCATATTTAACACGATGTTGAGAAAATTACCACTGCCAGAAATGCATTTAAAATTACTCTTCAACATTCAATCTGAGCAAGTTCCCAACGGTTCTTTCAATGATAAACACACATACTCCTTCTGTGGCCCTTCCACTAAGGTGCAAAAAAGACTGAATGAAGGTTATAATGGAGTTAATTCTTTGGATAGAGCTTGTAGAGAGCAGGATATATTTTATAGTACACATTCAAAAACTAAAAACAGAAACAAGTCTGTTGATATCCTAACAAACAAAGCGGCTGAAATTGCAACACATCCAAATGAGCCTTAATATGAATTAACTGATGCGAAATTAGTTAATGCTATAATGGCTGGAAAAAGTTATACAGGTCTTGGCGTATCAAAAAACGTAAATGTCCACTCACTGAAGTGAGATAAAATTCTAAATAAAATATATCACGATCCTAAACCGGCTACGTGGGGACAAATGAACTCGTTCGTAGGAGTGGTTTATTTCGAAAGCAAGTCGCAAATTGTTTGGATTCACAAGAAACCTACACTCTACATAAACCAATAAAGTATAATTTTACCACAAGAAGAGTTAGAGTAACAAAGATTGATGATCAATGGCACACAAATTTAGTCCACATGAAAAAGTATACAGATAAAGGTAAAACTACATCCTAACTGTGATTGACATCTTTAGCAAACTTGCATGGGCAGTACCTATACGTAGAAAAACTGGTGAAGAGATTAAAACCTCTTTCCAAAAGCTTTTCACTGAACGAATTCCCTCAAAAATTCAAACAGACAAAAGACTAGAGTTAATTAACCAGAATATCCTAATGCCCCCTAAATTTTTATATCAATACCAATAAACTAAAGCATCCTACATCTCACGATGTCTACCCTTAAAAACATGTGCATCCCTTAAGCAGCGTCAACATTGACAGCGTCAAACTGCGTGTGACAGGGACATAATCTCATTTTAAATAACACCCGGGAGCCCCTAATCTAACCTTAGTTTTCCCCAGATAGTTT